>NC_045958.1:103036000-103112182 GCF_010909765.2 Amblyraja radiata | reverse complement strand
CCCCTCTCCTCTCCCCCCTCTCCTCTCCCCCCTCTCCTCTCCCCCCTCTCCTCTTCCCCCTCTTCTCTCTCCCGCCCTCTCCTCCCCCCCTTTCCTCTCTCCCCCTCTCCACTCCCCCCCTCTCCTCTCCCCCCTCTCCTCCCCTCACTCTCCTCTCCCCCCTCTCCTCTCCCCCCTCTCCTCTCCCCCCTCATCCTCTCTCCCCCCTCTCCTCTCCCCCCTATCCTCCTCCTCCCCCTCTCCTCTAACCCCCCTCTCCTCCTCCCCCTTTCCTCTACTACTCTCTTTCCTCTCCTCCTCCCTTTCCTCTCCTCCCCCTTTTCCTCTTCTCTCCTCTCCCTCTTTCCTCTCTCCCCACGTCACCTCTCCTCTCCCCCCCTCTCCTCTCCCCCCCTCTCCTCTCCCCCCCTCTCCTCTCCCCCCCTCTCCCTCTCCCCCCCTCTCCTCTCCCCCTCCCCCCTCTCGATCTACCCTCTTAACCCTCCCCCCTCCCCTCCATCCCCATTCCTCCCCAAACTCCCTCCCCTCCACAAACCACTACCCCCTTCACTCCACCCTCCCTCCCCTCCCTGCTCCACAACCGCTCCCCCTCCCCTCTCAGCACACCCCCTCTCTATCCCCCTCCCCCTCCCCCCTCTCCTCTCCCCCCCTCCTCTCCCCCCCTCCTCTCCCCCCTCTCCTCTCACCCCCCACTCCTCTCCCCCTCCTCCTCTCCTCCCCTCTCCTCTACCCCGCTCCCCTCCCCCTACCCCCTCTCTCTCTCCCCTCTTTTTCTCCACCCTCCCCTCCATCCCCATTCCTCCCCTAAACCCCTTCCCCTCCACACACCCCTACCCCCTCCCTCTACCCTCCCTCCTCCTCCCTGCTCCCCACCTCCCCTCTCAGCACACCTCCTCTTTCCCCCTCCGCCTCTCTCCCCCCTCCTCTCCCCCCTCTCCCCCCTCTCTCCCCCCTCCTCCCCCCTCTCCCCTATCCCCCTCTCTCCCTCCCTTAAACCCCCTCCACACCCCCTATCCTCTTCCCTCCACCCTCCCCCCTACCTCTCCCTCCCTGCTCCCCACCTCTCCCCCTCACCCCCTCTCAGCACCGCCTCTCTCTCCCCCTCACTCTCAACCTCTCTCTCTCCTCCCCTCCTCTCCCACCTCACCCACCCTCCCTCTTATCCGCCTCTCCACCCCCCCCCTCTCCCTCTTTCCCCTCTCTCTGTGTATCTGTCTCTCTCTCTGTGTCTCTTCCCCTTCTATCTCTGCCCTCACGCTCTACCCCCCCCCTCTCTAGGTGTGACTGCAAGTTGGGGGCTGTGCGTCAGTAGATGGGGTGGTTATGGGGTAAAAGGAGCAAATTAATAATATTAATATAATATCAAGGGGGGTAATTAGCGTGAGTGCGGGGGACGGAGGATAGTTAGTGTGTGACGCTGCATGCCGCCTCCCCCCCCCCCACAACCGCACATTGGGGGAACAGACCCAACGGGTCTGCACTTGGTCTAGTATATATATATATATATATATATATATATATACTTGTAACCTGTAAATATGAATGTAATCATATTTTGTGTGGACAGGCTCTGAAGAGTGGAGGGGCAGAAGCTGCAGAAAAAAATCTCATATTACTTAGGTCCGCATGGACTTCAATTCATAAAATGTCAATCTCTTCTTAATGTCAATGAGACTGACACTGTAATTTACTGCCATAGATAAGACTTCAAGTTCAAGTGCAGGAGCAGAGGGTGCAGAATAGCTAGAGAAAGAAACATCTCATAGTACCTAGGTCTGCATGGACTTCAATCCATAAAGTGTCAACCCATATTTAATGTCAATGAGACTTGCACTGTAATTTACTACAATTGATAAGTTATTTCAAGTATAAGTAGAGGTTACAGAAAAAAATCTCATAGTCATTAAGTCTGCATGGACTTCAATTCATAACATTTCAACCTCATCTTAATGTTAATAAATTTTGTTAATTAATAATAATTAATAAATTAATTAATAATTGTTTATAAATAATGTTAATTAATCATAATAAAATTCCACCTCCAGTTTAAATTCCATTTGGAATATTTTGGAGGACCAAGAAACCAAGAAGAATGTTAATGAGAATAACAATAGGTTACTACCATAGAAAAACTAGTTCAAGTTCACATATCACCAATTCATCTCTACAGAAACATTAACCATTTCTGACCATTTCGCACTGCAATGGAAGCCTATAAAGTGCGATCGATATACCTCCGTTTTTCTCCCGTTGTCCCGCTACAGACGGCACTGTGTGCAGCCCCCCCCCCCCCAGCGGAGATTATCCGCGGCTCCGCGTTCGCGAATCGACCGCTTATTAATTGAGACCGCGGCTTCACTTTGCCGCGGGTACCTAGGCCCCGCGATCGTAGCACTTTTTCCCGGTAAGTTATCGCAGGCAGCTCCGAGATTAGCTGTTAAAGACGTATTACTCTACAACAAGCTGGCATTAGCGACAATGTTTAATTGACTGTGTTATGGAAACATATAGTTTAGGCCCTCAACTTCATGAATAAATGAATGAATGGTGTAAGTGAATGAATGAATTTATTCACATTATAAAAGGGTGCAATTAAATTAATTAAAGTCCATACAGATAGATTTTCATAAATTCAGACTTTAGATCTTACCTTTCAGTTATTCCTGGCTGTCTTATTTGTGTTCCAGCACCTCGGCAGCGACTTTGCTTTCAAGGCTTTTTCCACTTCCATCCACTTAGCAGCACTTTCTTCAGCCCTTTTAATGCTTTTCTATATAAATTCAATTACCTGCTGCAACTTTCCACGACATGTATTCCACAGAACAACAAATCGGAATCTCCAGTAAAAAAGGCATCAGTGAAGCTCCATTAGCCATTTTGTGTGCTAGCCTGAAACAGAGTACGTGATTGGCCAACTGGCAGATAACTCAATGTTAAACGTGCTTTGATTGGACTAAAAATTACCCGAAATTTTTCAGGTTTTTCTCTACTTTAATAAAAATGTGCAAGTCTTGTTCATGACGAGTTTCAGGGGTGATTTATATGATGTTTTACACAATATGTGAACATTTCATGTAGTTTGGTGACTTGGGTCACGAAACAGCAGAATAAAGCTCCTCGGCCCACAGCCTATCCCTGCTGTCTCTCTCTCTCTCTCCCTCTCTCTCTCCCTCCCTTCTCTCTCTCTCTCCCTTCTCTCTCTCACCCTCCCTTCTCTTTTTCCCTCAATCCCAGCCACGGCTCCACCCCTCTCTCTCCTCGGGGAGACGAGGTGATCAATACAGGGAGAGCCGGGCCACTGATATAAGCCAGTTCCTCCCCAGCCATTGACCTCACCGCACGTCACTGCTTGTCTTGTCTTTTATGAAACATGAAGGCACGTGTCGCAGGTTATGATTAGCTCACACAGAAGGCAGTGGGGAGGAATTCTGCATTTGTGCGCTGACAGAAGGTTTCCCGGATGCTAATGCGTACAATTTAAGGGAGAATGTTGAAAAAACGTCTCGCAGCTCTCCTCGGCATCATAACATGCTCGGCAAGAAGTCCTTCCCTGGTAAATTTCCTCATCTTCGGAACATCATTTAAGACCAGTGGAATGTTTCGCGTGGAAATTGACACAGCCAAGATTAGGGATGATTTCACGGAGGTCGGTATATCCAATAAATTGTATTACAACCAATCATTGTTGACACAGTGTACCAAGGTTTAGCCGGCCATATTGCAACCGACCAGTCGGTGTGACGAAATCACCGGCCAATGGACAGCAATCTGCACCCCACCGCAACCAATAAACACACACACACACACACACACACACACACACACACACACACACACAAACACACACACACACACACACACACACACACACACACACACACACACACACACACACACATCAACCACAATCAGTACCACGTTCCTGCCTAATCCCCATATCCATTCACTCCGCTATCTTTAAGAGCTCTGTCTAGCTCTCTCCTGAAAGCATCGACAGATGTAGATGAAATATAAATGAGAAGGGTGTCATAACTCGTCATTGCCAAAAGTTGCACATTATTTAATTAAACTAATTAGAAAATGAAATCGGGGAAATGAGCGCCATTTAGTGGCCAACCCCACATTACACCATGGGCAGCCTATTTCCGTGTTGCAGTCCATTTAAATGATATATGATCATACATATATATATATATATATATATATATATATAAGTATAATTTATATATATAAAAATAATATGATGAATATAATTGTGAGTGGTTTTTTAATGACACTGTCGCAGAGGTCCTGTACCTGAACCAGCCTAATTAATGGGTGAGGGCAGTTCTTGTGGGTTCCTCACTTTACTGAACCCCACTGACTGCCAGTGTGCAGAGTGGAGGTTACGGCCATAGTGGGACTGGGGCAGTTCCAGGCTGGGGGACAGTCCTGCAAGGCATCTTCCAGTCGCTTTAATAGGAAATTTAATGAGACTGCAGCAGAGGTCCCAGGTTTTAAGGACTCATGAACCTGCCTAATTAAAGGGTCAGGACAGATCCTCTGGGTTCCCCCTTTTACTGAACCCCCACTGACTGCCATGGTGGGGAGAGTGGGGGTAATGGCCATAGTGGGACTGGGGCAGTGCCAGGGTGGGTGGCAGACCTGTAAGAGACCTGTCTTACTTCTAATGTAAATGTCACATCCTGACTAATAATCGCATGCTCTGATGTTTACTCAATGAGTATTCATTTTAAGCTACAATGAGCCTATATTTATGTTAGAGACCCCCCCCCCCGATGGTGCCTTTGCAAATGAGGGCTATTACCTTTAACCTAAAATAACCCTAAAAGTATTGCATTGTTTGAGTATCTGTAGTTTGTGTGAGTGCCTGTGTATACCTGTCAAACGCGTATCTATGGATGTGTGTATGTAAGTGTGTATGTATGTGTGGATGGATGGATGTGTGTGCATGGATGTGTACATGTATGTCTGCGTGCGGATGGATGTGTGTGTGTGTGTGTGTGTGTGTGTGTGTGTGTGTGTGTGTGTGTGTGCGTGTGTGTGTGTGTGTGCGTGTGTGTGTGTGTGTGTGTGTGCGGATGTATGTGTGCATGTATGTGTGTGTGTGCATGAATGGATTTGTGCGTATGGATGGATGTGTGTGTGGATGTGTGGACGGATGTGTGCATGAATGGAATTGTGCGTATGGATGGATGTGTGTGTGTGTGTGGATGTGTGTGTGGATGTGTGGATTGTTTAAATAATTTGACCAAATAAACAATGAAACGAACGACACTAAAATAAAACTTTATATAATCATTTATTTCCCCAATTTATTTGTTTAAATTACATCTGATCTTCATCTGAATATTCTTCATCAGATTCCAAGTCTATTGATACGTTTTGATAAGTCCATTGATCAGTTAGTTCAAGTTCAAGTGGAGGATCAGGCAGCTGCTACAAAACAACATTTCATAGTCATTAAGTCTGCATGGACAATTCATAAAATTTCAACCTCTTCTTCATGTTAATAATAATAACACTGTTACTACCATGGATAAATTAGTTCGTTCAAGTTCACATACACCAATCCATTTCTACATAAACATCAGCCATTTCTCACTCCAATGGCAGCCCATAAAATGCAATGAATATTCGTCTGTTTTTCTCCCGTGGTCGTGGTCTGGAAACGGCCCATGTACAGCCTCCACCCCGCCCCCCCCCCCGCGGAGATGATCCAAACACACTCCGCGGCTCCGCGTTCGCGAATCGGCCGCTTCTTAATTGAGACAGCGGCTTCACTATGTTAAGTACATCCGCCTCGCGATCGGAGCACTTGTACTCGGTAAGTGTTCGCAGGCAGCTCCGAAATTAGAAGTTAAAGACTTATTAGACTACAACAAGCTGGCATTAGTGACAATGTTTAATTTATCTTGGATACACATAGTTTAGGCCCTCAACTTCATGAATGAATGAATGAATGAATGAATGAATGAATGAATGAATGAATGAATGAATGAGTGAATGAGTGAGTGAATGTTAGTGAATGAGTGAGTGAATGAATGAGTGAATGAATGAATGAATGAATGAGTGAATGGGTGTGTGAATGAGTTAGTGAGTGAATGAGTGAGTGAATGAGTGAATGAATGAATGAGTGAATGTACTGCCTCCAAATCAAATGTTTTCACATTATAAAGGGTGCAATTTAATTAAGTAAAGTCCATACAGATCAATGTTCACAAATTCAGACTTTAGATCTTACCTTTCAGTTCGGTGATTCACAAAGTTTAACTGGTTTCACAACTTTGTGTTGCAGCATCTCAGCAGCGACTTTGCTTTCAAGACTTTCTTCCACTTCTATCCACAGCAGCACATTCTTCAGACTTCTTAATGCTTTTCTCACTACATTCAATTACCCTGCTGCAAGTTTCCACGACATGTATTCCACAGAACTAGAAAGAACCTTCATCGGAATCTCCAGTAAAACAGTCCTCTCAGCCATGTTGTGTGCTCCCTGCCCAGCCAGCCTGAAACAAAGCGCGTGATTGGCTAACTGGCGTCCGACTCAATGTCAAACGTGCTTTGATTGGACTAAAAATACCCGATAATTTACCGGGTTTTCTCTAATTTATTAAAAATGTGCAAGTCTTGTTCTTGACGAGTTTCAGGGGAGATTTATATAATATTTTGGCACAATATATGAACAATTCCGATAGTTCTGTGACTAGGGTCACGAAACAGTAGAATAAAGCTCCTCGGCTCCCAATCTAAATGCATGCTATTTTTTGTTTTTTGAAATATATTAATGTTGTATAGCGTCCTTATATTTTAGTAATTGCCTTGTTACATACTCAGAATAATTAGGGACCGGTATGTAGGAGCCATTTTGCTTAAAACGGTATCTGCAATTCCTTCATACACACTCCACATCAATGATTTCATCGTATCTTGCGTGGTTGACTGATATTTTTGTCCGAACTTTCTACAGCTGCAACCTCGTGGAACATATTTAAATTTCGAAATATTATTAGCAAACCTACTTTACAGTTCGTTTGTTCCGTACGTGCTGAATTTGTTCATGTGCAATGAACGACTACCCTCGTGATTTTTGTCGTATAACATCACACGGGAGCAAAATCCGCAATGAATGTCCACAGGGAGGTGGTCTCAATAACTCTTTAATCTTTTCCTTGGCTTATAAATGTTCAGTGGTTTAACCTCCCACTATAACATCTGTAAGCGTTTTACTGCGATTCCGAGATCGCTGTGAAGGAGAAATGGGTCGCCTGCAACACTTGTCGGTTGAATATTATTATTACCCTATCCTGGCAACAATTGGAGTGCCCGGTATGTCACTTGACGGTTGAAAGTGCGATGGTCTTGACGACTTTGATTGGGAAACGGCAATGATGAAAATAAAGTGAAAATACTGTGACAAAATGTACTAAATGTTAGGTTGAACCTTGGAACGGGGTTTGGGGAATAACATGGATATTGTATGCTTTATATATATTTCATCGTTTGCCGTTTACTGGGACTGGTATAGAATAGTTCTTGCATTATTGGTAAGAGTCAAGAGTGTTTTATTGTCAAATGTCCCGGACGGGACAATGAAATTCTTACCTGCTGCAGCACAACAGAATATGTGAATGTGTAATAATTGTATATAATGGGGGCGGGGGGGGGGGGGGGGGGGGGGAAAACGTTCAATGACTAACAAATATAATGCAAATAGCAAATAATAATATAGTATTTTGCAGTTCAGAGCTCATAGCTTATTCGTTGCGTTTAATACCCTGATGGCTGTGGGGAAGCAGCTGTTCCTGAACCTGGACGTTACAGTCTTCAGGCGCCTTTACCTTCTTCCTGATGGCAGTGGTGAGATAAGTGTGTGTCCAGGGTGTTGTGGGTCCTTGATGATTTTGTCTGAAGTGGAGTAACAGCCAAATAAACTGAGCGACAACGGCTGTATCTGTTTATACCTCGGGCGATTGCATTTCCCGCATTGATTTATGTCTCCATCTGGTCTCCCATTTTATGGCTTTAAATTTCGTTTATTTTAACTGTGAGATTACCGCATCGCGTGCCGGTAATCTCTATTATACACCGCCCCTGCAAACGTTGCAACCCCGATAAGCAAATGCCGATCCGAATGGTGCACCCGATTAACACTGATTTGCGTCTTGTTGTTCAAACTACATTACAATTAAACGGTATCTCAGTTGATTAATTTACAGTTAG
Source organism: Amblyraja radiata (assembly GCF_010909765.2). NCBI lineage: Eukaryota > Metazoa > Chordata > Chondrichthyes > Rajiformes > Rajidae > Amblyraja > Amblyraja radiata. The sequence goes on along the minus strand of NC_045958.1, from coordinate 103,103,959 downwards.
GTGGAATGTTTATTCGTGAGCGCAGTGTCAGGGATTCCCTTCAAACCAAAGGAAACTCCGTCCATCACATCCTTTTCACAATTTTAGGAAAGGAAACAAAATGACAATATATACCCACCCATCCCTCAACTGGAAGTTCTTCTGTCCACATAATCACCATTGCCTCTTTCTTACTTCACTAGTGAATCTACTGGCGATTGTGGTCTTGTCCCGAGGAAAGTGCGGTCTCTCCAAATGCATCACTCGTTATCTGGTGGCTATGGCGACGGCGGACCTCATGGTGATTGTCTGCGAAGCGATTTTAAATCGGATTGCCGTTCTTTATTGGCGGAACACAATCCTGTACTACACTCCTGTGTGCAGGCGTATTCTCTTCCTGTCCGCCGCGGCCGTAGACTGTTCCGTGTGGTTCACGGTCGCTTTCACATTTGATAGGTTTGTGGCCATCTCCAAACAGAATCTGAGATCCAGATACTGCACCGACTGAACCGCGGTGGTGGTTATGGTGACCCTATGTACTTTCTTCTGTTTACAGAACGTTCCCTGGTCTTTCGCTTATAATTCTTTGTTGTAAACGCATAATGGTTTACTGTGGGGCTGCCGAATCCGATCGGAATCTATTACCTGCCCGCATGGATCGCATTTTCTTGGTCTGAGCCGCTGTTGACCCCAGTGATTCCATTCTGTTTGATTTTGTTCTTTAATGCGCACACGCCAAGACGTATTTTAATGGCCAATCGGGTCCGCAGGAGGCTCCGCGATCTCAGTCGTGGAGACCCGGAGACGGAAAGCCGTAAACGGTCAATAATTTTACTCTTTGCAATTTCCAGCAGCTTTATCCTGCTCTGGGTCACAACTGTATCTCATTTTGTTTACTATCGATGTGTCAACGGATTTTGGATGCGAGGTTTCACAAACCCATATGCAAAATTTGAAAAAATTGGAGCTGCAGCTGCTGAACACGTGTACAAACACACTGATTTACACCGTCACCCAGGGGAAGTTCAGAGAGCAGCTCCTTCACGCACTTCAATTGCCCGTCGCGCTAACTGGAATGTTTGTGCAAAATATCAAATCATTTTTAAAATGACATCAGGTACCAAGTCTACCCGGGTGTGACTTTATGGATCTCTGGTGAAGGGGCAGCAGTGAACGAAAAGCTCACCTATCTTTCCAAAACATTTCAAAAATGTCACTCCTATTCTGCTAAACATTAATATCCCACGTACGGTTTCGGCGGCCCCACCGCTCCCCAGACTCATCCCCTGCCCTTTAAATTGAACACCGCCGGTTTCCCTATTGCTTTACGGGTAGGGCGGTCGGCGGGGACCCGATGTTCACTTCTACTGGAGCGGATGGCCAGTATTTCCAGTTGAAAATTTCCGCGACATTACTAATTTCCTTTCAATCCAGCGGCCGCCCCATTCGGCACTAAATGCAAAACCTCTAAGTTTTCCGATGCGTTCCTCGTCCTTCGCACCTTAATTCTTCGAAGCACTCGTGATTATTCATGAAGGTGCCCAAGTCACAACTTTACTTGATGACATTAAAGTAGAGTGCGTCTCCCACATTCCAGCAGCAACATTCAACTGAACGGGAGTTTCATTGGTACACAACATTGCTGGGGAAACTCAGCGGGTGCAGCAGCATCTATGGAGCGAAGGAAATAGGCGACGTTTCGGGCCGAAACCCTTCTTCAGACGGAGTTTAATTGTATTATTGGTGCCCCCTTTCAACAGAACCCGTTATTCCCATTTAGAGGCGCTTTCGGATTACATTACACTAATTAACTAAGCAGCAGATGAAAGTAACGAGAATTGCTGATGTTCATACAAGCCAGCGTAGATACACAATCTATATTTTTAGAGGAAGGAGATATTGACAGACTACGGATTTTACCGACGTAATGTGCATAGATACGGTTCATATGCAGAAGATCTGACGGTCTGTGCACCTAAATGCCCCATCTGCCATTTAGAGATTGACTCTATCGCTAACTCTTTTCTGCTGAATGGATACTGCCTCGTTATATAACCCATTCTTCAAATATATTTGCAATATTACACGTCAATTCTGAGTATTCAAATTCAGGAACCACATGTGGACCAGATTGACGAATCCTGACAGAGTCTCGCGATATTCACATAATACCTGGACAAAAATGACGCGTGGTTCTGTGACTTATTGTCAGCCTTTTGCCAGTGACACCGTGCGAGATATCTTCCAACAGTCACGATGGTTTTATTATCCTGTTCTAAAGCGGAACAATGAAAAGCGTACTCGCAGCACCACAACAGACAAGTAAACATCATACTGTGAAAAAAAACCCCGAATATATAACAATGCCGCCCCTCCACACGCCATCCACCTCCCCAAACCAACCTGTTCTACTGAGTCCACATCTCCACAGTAGATTTTTCAAATGCATATTTATCTGTAGCTGACTCAATTGACTTACGTCAAATCTAATGAAACTTCGATCAGTAATAGGCAATAGGCAATAGACAATATAATATAGGTACAGGAGTAGGCCATTCTGCCTGTCGAGCCAACACCGCCATTCAATGTGATCATGGCTGATCATCCCCAATCAGTTCCCCGTTCTTGTCTTCTCCCCATAACCACTTACCCGCTCTCTTTAAGAGCCCGATCTCGCTGTCGCTTGAAAGTATCAAGGGAACCGGCCTCCACCATCCTCTGTGGCAGAGAATTCCACAGACTCACTATTCTCTGCGTGAAAAATTGTTTCCTCATCTCCGTTCAAAATGGCCTAGCCCTTATTCTTAAACGGTTCCCCCCTTATTCTGGACTACCCCAACATCGGGAACAAGTTCCCTGCCTCTAGCGTTTCAAAGCCTTACTAATCGTGTGTTTCAATAATATCCCTTCCCACCTTTCTAAATTACAGAGTGTACAAGCCCAGCTGCTCCATTCTCCGAGCAAATCACAGTCCCGCCATCCCGGGAATTAACCTTCTAAACTTACGCTGCATTCCCTCAATAGCAAGAATGTCCTTCCTCAAATTAGGAGACCTGTAATGTCAGGACTCCTGTCATGGTGTTATATTGTAAATGCTTCATTATCAAGAGTTTTTCCAATGTGCTCCACGAGATGGCGATTTACATTAAATCGTAACATATAACATATAACATATAACAATTACAGCACGGAAACAGGCCATCTCGACCCTTCTACTCCGTGCCGAGCACGTATTCTCCCCTAGTCCGATATACCTGCGCTCAGACCATAACCCTCCATTCCTTTCCCGTCCATATAACTATCCAATTTATTTTTAAATGATAAAAACGAACCTGCCTCCACCACCTTCCCCGGAAGCTCATTCCACACAGCCACCACTCTCTGAGTAAAGATGTTCCCCCTCATGTTACCCCTAAACTTATGTCCCTTAATTCTCAAGTCATGTCCCCTTGTTTGAATCTTCCCTACTCTGAGTGGGAAAGGCTTATCCACGTCAACTCTGTCTATCCCTCTCATCATTTTAAATACCTCTATCAAGTCCCCCCTTAACCTTCTGTGCTCCAAAGAATAAAGCCCTAACTTGTTCAACCTTTCTCTGTAACTTAGTTGCTGAAACCCAGGCAACATTCTAGTAAATCTCCTCTGTACTCTCTCTATTTTGTTGAAATCCTTCCTATAATTAGGCGACCAAAATTGTACCCCATACGCCAGAATTGGCCTCACCAATGCCTTGAACAATTTTAACATTACATCCCAACTTCTATACTCAATGCTCTGATTTATAAAAGCCAGCACACCAAAAGCTTTCTTCACCACCCTATCTACATGAGATTCCACTTTCAGGGAACTGTGCACAGTTATTCCCCGATCCCTCTGCTCACCTGCAATCTTCAATTCCCTACCATTTACCATGTACGTCCTATTTTGATTTGTCCTGCCAAGATGTAGCACCTCACACTTAACAGCGTTAAACTCCATCTGCCATCTTTCAGTCCACTCTTCCAACTGGCATAAATCTCTCTGTAGACTTTGAAAATATACTTCATTATCCACAACCCCACCTATCTTAGTATCATCTGCATACTTACTAATCCAATTTACCAAACCATCATCCAGATCATTGATGTACATGACAAACAACAGTGGACCCAACACAGATCCATGTGGCACCCCACTAGTCACTGGCCTCCAACCTGACAAACAACCATCCACCATTACTCTCTGGCATCTCCCATTCAGCCACTGTTGAATCCATCTTGCTACTCCACCATTAATACCCAACCATTGAACCTTCTTAACCAACCTTCCATGAGGAACCTTGTCAAAGGCCTTACTGAAGTCCATATATACAACATCCACTGCTTTACCCTCATCAATTTCCCGAGTAACCTCTTCAAAAAATTCAAGAGGATTAGTCAAACATGACCTTCCAGGCACAAATCCATGTTCACTGTTCCTAATCAGAACCTGTTTATCCAGATACTTATATATATTATCTTTAAGTATCCTTTCCATTAATTTGCCCACGACTGACGTCAAACTAACAGATCATTAATTCCTAGGTTTACTCTTAGACCCCTTTTTAAACAATGGAACAACATGCGCAGTACGCCAATCCTCCGGCACTATTCCCGTTTCTAATGACATTTGAAATATTTCTGTCATAGCCCCTGCTATTTCTACACTAACTTCCCTCAATGTCCTAGGGAATATCGTGTCCGGACCTGGAGACTTATCCACTTTTATATTTCTCAAAAGTGTCAGTACTTCCTCTTCTTTGAACCTCATAGTTTCCATAGTTACTCTACTTGTTTCCCTTACCTCACATAATTCAATATCATTCTCCTTGATGAATACCGAAGAAAATAAATTGTTCAATATCTCCCCCATCTCTTTTGGCTCTGCAGATAGCTGTCCACTCTGACACTCTAATTGACCAATTTTATCCCTCGTTATCCTTTTGTTATTAATATAGCTGTAGAAACCCTTTGGGTTTACTTTCACCTTACTTGCCAAAGCAACCTCATATCTTCTTTTAGCTTTTCTAATTTCGTTCTTAAGATTCTTTTTACATTCTTTATACTCCTCAAGCACCTAATTTACTCCATGCTGCCTATAATTATTGTAGATCTCCCTCTTTTTCCGAACCAAGTGTCTAATTTCCCTTGAAAACCATGGCTCTTTCCGATTTTTACTATTTCCTTTCAACCGAACAGGGATATAAAGATTCTGTACTCTTAAAATTTCATCTTTAAATGTACTCCATTTCTCTTCCACATCTTTCCCATAAAACAAAATGTCCCAATTTACTCCTTTTAAATCCTTTCGCATCTCCTCAAAGATAGCCTTTCTCCAATCAAAAATCACAACCCTAGGTCCGGTTCTGGCCCTCTCCATAATTATATTGAAACTAATGGTATTGTGATCACTGGTCCCGAACTGTTCCCCAACGCATACCTCTGCCACCTGACCCATCTCATTTCCTAACAGGAGGTCCAGCACCGCTCCTTCTCTAGTAGGTACTTCTATGTGTTGCTGCAAAAAACTATCCTGCACACATTTTACAAACTCCAACCCATCCAGCCCATTTACAGAATGTGTTTGTGTGGAAAATTGAAATCTCCCACAATCACTACCTTGTGCTTACTACTAATATCTGCAATCTCCTTACATATTTGCTCTTCCAATTCTCGCTTCCCATTTGGCGGTCAATAATACGTGTTGCTACCCCTTATAATAAGTGTTGCTACCCCTTTCCCATTTCTCAGTTCCACCCAAATAGCCTCCTTAGACGAGCCCTCTAATCTATCCTGCCAAAGCACTGCTGTAATATCTTCCCTGGTAAGCAATGCAACACCTCCACCTCTTGCCCCTCCAATTCTATCACACCTGAAGCAACGAAATCCTGGAATATTTAGTTTCCAATCACAGCCCTCCTGCAACCATGTTTCACTGATCGCCACAACATCATACTTCCAGGTGTCAATCCAGGCTCTGAGTTCATCCACCTTTCTTACAATGCTCCTAGCATTAAAATATACACATTTAAGAAACCCACCCTCTCTTATTCTCTGTTTATTGTCTTTTTCTTCTCTCTCCCCTACATTTTGGGTCAGAGTGCTACCATTCTCTGCCTCCTGCATCACACACTGACTGCTAGCTTTCCCAATTTGAGTCCCTCCCCCCAACCATACTAGTTTAAAGTCTCCCCAGTAGCCTTTGCAAATCTCCCCGCCAGGATATTGGTCCCCCTCGAGTTCAAGTGCAACCCGTCCTTTCTGTACAGGTCACACCTTCCCCAAAAGAGGTCCCAATGATCCAGAAACTTGAATCCATACCCACTGCACCAGTCCCTCATCCACTCATTTATCCTCCACCTCGCTCCATTCCTACTCTCACTGTCGCGTGGCACAGGCAGTACTCCTGAGATTGTTACCTTTGCAGTCCTTCTCCTTAACTCTCTACCTAACTCCCTAAATTCTTCTTTCAGGACCTCTTCTCTTTATTTACCTATGTCGTTGGTACCTATATGTACCACAACCTCAGGCTCCTCTCCCTCCCATTTCAGGATTTCTTGGACACGTTCAGACACATCCCTGACCCTGGCACCAGGGAGGCAAACTACCATCCGGGTCTCCTGTCTGCGTCCGCCGAATTGCCTATCCGACCCCCTGACTATAGAGTCCCCTATTACAATTGCCCTCCTCTTCTTTTCCTTAACCTTCTGAGCAACAAGACCGGTCTTTATGCCAGAGGCCCGGCCGCTGTCGCTGCCCCCAGGTAGGCTGTCTCCCCCACCTTTACTCAAACATGAGTACTTATTTTCAAGGTGTACAGCCACCGGGGTTCTCACCAGTCCCTGCCTCTGCCCGTTGCCCTTCCTAACTGTGACCCAGTTTTCTGTCTCCCGTGGTCTTGGAGTGACCACCTCCCTGTAACTCCTATCTATGACCTCCTCGCTCTCCCTGAGCAGACAGAGGTCATCAAGTTGCTGTTCCAGGTTCCTAACACGGTCCCTTAGGAGCCCCATCTCGGCGCACCTGGCGCAGATGTGGACATCTGGAGGGCACTCAGACTCCATGACCTCCCACATCTGACATCCAGAACAGTAAACTGCCCTGGCCCTCATTCTCCCCCTTAACCGAATACAATAAAGCCTTTCCCGGGATACAAGCCAATCAGCTGCTTCCTCTAGTCCGTTTGACCAATCAGAGGCTTCCACCAGACTCCTTCTCTGGAAGTGAGATCTGCGAATGGAAGGTTGCAGATTTTGGTTCCTCCCTCTGTCACGGCTCCCGGGCCTCGGTTGAGACAAGCCCCGCGATGGGTTTTTAACTCACCACACGAAGGTCGTTCCTCCCTCTGTCACGGCTCCCGGGCCTCTGTTGAGACAAGCCCCGCGATGGGTATTTAACTCACCACACGGAGGTCGCTCCTCCCTCTGTCACGGCTCCCGGGCCTCTGTTGAGACAAGCCCCGCGATGGGTTTTTAACTCACCACACGGAGCTCGCTCCTCCCTCTGTCACGGCTCCCGGGCCTCTGTTGAGACAAGCCCCGCGATGGGTTTTTAACTCACCACACGAAGGTCGCTCCTCCCTCTGTCACGGCTCCCGGGCCTCTGTTGAGACAAGCCCCGCGATGGGTTTTTAACTCACCACACGAAGGTCGCTCCTCCCTCTGTCACGGCTCCCGGGCCACTGTTGAGACAAGCCCCGCGATGGGGTTTTAACTCACCACACGGAAGTCGCTCCTCCCTCTGTCATGGCTCCCGGGCCTCTGTTGAGACAAGCCCCGCGATGGGTTTTTAACTCACCACACGGAGGTCGCTCCTTCCTCTGTCACGGCTCCCGGGCCTCTGTTGAGACAAGCCCCGCGATGGGTTTTTAACTCACCACACGAAGGTCGCTCCTCCCTCTGTCACGGCTCCCGGGCCTCTGTTGAGACAAGCCCCGCGATGGGTTTTTAACTCACCACACGAAGGTCGCTCCTCCCTCTGTCACGGCTCCCGGGCCTCTGTCTCTGACATCGGGAAGGAAGCGGTCGCTCTCGCAGAATATGTTCCAGATTCGTTGTTCGTTCGTTTTGACATTATCTGCAAGGTCCCGTTAAACAGCTCGCAGAACTCATATTACATAGGAATTAAATGCCCATGACAGACATATGTTGATGATCAGCCATGATCATATTGAATGGCGGTGCAGGTTCGAAGGGCTGAATGGCCTACCCCTGCACCTATGTTTCTATGTTGCTATATATGACCTTTTCTCTTGTTATCAACCAAACAAATATGTGATATTTAAGATAATGTTTATATTGTGATCAATCTCTTTATCGCAGGAAGTTGCAGGCAGTTCCTTGTGACATAGAAAAATTAATTTACACATCTTCATTGAAATTATGGAATTTTTCTGGAATTGTTGACACGTGTTCATTTCAATATCGATTCAAATTGACTTGTTCGATGTTCCCTTTGACATTAAAGAGTGAAGTCTGCTCGAAACCAAATATCCAAACATGTTCTCCGAGTGTTCCTTTCACTATGTCTTACAATGGATGGACGTTTATCAGTGTTCAGGATTGTATTGGTTGGATGCATTTTAAGCGCTGATTGACGAATAACTATCGGTGTAAATCAGAGTGAACCCGACCCGTCGCCTTCATTTGCTGATTTGAATCCATAATAACAGCTGAAATGGCAGAAGAGCTACCACCTGAAACATGGACGAGTGATTCGGGGCTACCTCCTTCACCCACGCAGAACTGCCGGACTTCATTAACTTCACAACTAATTTCCACCCCGCACTGAAATTCACTTGGGCCAAATCCGATATGTCCCGATCGTTTCTTAATCTCACCATCTCTATCACAGGAGATAGACTATCGACGGCATCTACTATAAACCTACTGACTCCCACAGCTATGTTGACTACATTTCTTCCCACTCTGCCTCCTGTAAAGACTCTACACCCTACTCTCAATTCCTCCGTCTGCGCCGCATCTGCGCCCACGTTTAAGTGTTCCATACCATGACATCTGAGATGTACTCATTCTTTATTCACCAGGGTTCACCTCTTACATTATAGATCAGTCCCTCACTGAGGTCTTCTCGATATCCCGCAGCTCTGCTCTTGCTCCCCTCCCCCAGTCGCAACAGGGACAGTATCGCCCAATCCGCACATTTCACCCCATCAGCCATCAGATCATATAAGCATATGATCCTCCGATATTTCCGCCACCTCTAACGAGATCCTACCGCGAGCGATATCTTCCCATCTTCAACCCTATCCGTTTTCCGCAGAGACCGGTTCCTCTCAAACTCACTGGTTAACATGTCCTTCCCGTTAATAACCCCCACCCCCCTCTTCCTAGATACTTTCCCCTGCAACCGAGGGAGCTACAACGCTTGTCCCGCGTTGTACATCCTATACAACCCTATACACCCTCCGTCCAAGGACTCGGACAGTCTTTTTGGGTGAGGCAGAGATTCACATGCATCTCCTCCAACCTCATCTACTGTGTCCGCTGATCCAGGTGTTGGCTCCTATATATGGGCGACTCCAAGCGAAGGCTCTGCGATCGTTTCGCTGAACACCTTATCACAGTCCGCCTTGAACTGCCCGATCTCCCGCTTGCCAAACACTTTAATTCCCCTTCCCATTCCCACATTAACGTTTGGCTCCTAGGCCGCCTCCATTGTCAGAGCGAGGCCATAAATGTGAGGTTATCCATTTTGGTGGCAAAAACAGGAAAGCAGACTATTATCTAAATGGTGGCCGACTAGGAAAAGGGGAGATGCAGCGAGACCTGGGTGTCATGGTACACCAGTCATTGAAAGTGGGCATGCAGGTGCAGCAGGCAGTGAAGAAAGCGAATGGTATGTTAGCTTTCATAGCAAAATGATTTGAGTATAGGAGCAGGGAGGTTCTACTGCAGTTGTACAGGGTCTTGGTGAGACCACACCTGGAGTATTGCGTACAGTTTTGGTCTCCAAATCTGAGGAAGGACATTATTGCCATAGAGGGAGTGCAGAGAAGGTTCACCAGACTAATTCCTGGGATGTCAGGACTGTCTTATGAAGAAAGACTGGATAGACTTGGTTTATACTCTCTAGAATTTAGGAGAGTGAGAGGGGATCTTATAGAAACTTACAAAATTCTTAAGGGGTTGGACAGGCTAGATGCAGGAAGATTGCTCCCGATGTTGGGGAAGTCCAGGACAAGGGGTCACAGCTTAAGGATAAGGGGGGAATCCTTTAGGACCGAGATGAGAAGAACTTTTTTTCACACAGAGAGTGGTGAATCTCTGGAACTCTCTGCCACAGAGGGTAGTCGAGGCCAGTTTATTGGCTATATTTAAGAGAGAGTCAGATGTGTCCCTTGTGGCTAAGGGGATCAGAGGGTATGGAGAGAAGGCAGGTACGGGATACTGAGTTGGATGACCAGCCATGATCATATTGAATGGCGGTGCAGGCTCGAAGGGCCGAATGGCCTACTCCTGCACCTAATTTCTATGTTTCCAATTTTCTATGGAGGAGCAGCATCTCATATTTCGCTCAGACAGCTTACAACCCAGTAGTGTGAAAATTGATTTCTCTCACTTCAAGTAACCTCTGCATTCTCTCTCCCTCTCTCCATCTCTCCCTCACCTAATTCACCTAGTTTATTCCAAATCATCTTCTTCAGTCTCATAGTCTACAAGTCGTACAAACCTACGAAACTTTTTTGCATATCTTAGAAACACAAAAACATAGACAAATAGGTGCAGGAGTAGGCGATTCGGCTCCGCCAGCCAATATGATGACTGCAGATCATCTAAAATCAGTACCCCGTTCCTGATTTTTACCCATATCATAGATTCCAATTGCTCTAAGAGCAAAATCTATTTTGAAAACTTCGAGTGAATTGACCTCCACTCCCTTGTGGCAGAGAATTCCACAGGATCACAACTAAATGGGTGAAAATGTTGTTCCTCATCCAGGTCCTAAATGGGCTCTCCTTATTCTAAAATTTGGACCTCTAGTTTTGGACTTCATCAACATCGGGAACATTTTACATGCATGCAGCCTGTCCAATCATTTAACAAGGTTATATGTTTCTATAACATCGCCTTCCATCCTTCTAAACTCCAGGAAATACAAGCCCACTTCACCCATTATTTTGTCATATGTCAGTCCCGCCATACCCGGAATTAACCTACGCCACAGCCACTCAATAACATTAATGTCGTTCCTCAAATTAGAAGACCACAGTTGCACACAATACTCCAGGTACGGTCTCACCAGGTACAAATGCAGTAGGACCTCCTTGCTCTATACTCAACCTCTCGCAATGAAGGCCGACATGCCATTAGATTTCATCACTGCCTGCTGTACATGCACGCTCATGTTCAATGACGGATGCACAAGCACACCCAGGTTTCGTTGCACCTCCCCTTTTCCAAATCTCACGCCATAACGATAGTAACCTCGTCCAAATCCTTAATATATATTGTAAATAACTGGGTCCCAACATCAGTACCCCACTAGTCACTGCATTCTTTCATTCGTCTATTCTAAAGGTCCCAACGTCACCGTCTGGATATCTCGGTTCCATTTCTCCTGGCTCCCCTGTCAACCTGATTAAGTCAGTGCCATTGTTTCCTCGCTGATCAACTGCACATAAACGTTAGAGAAAGAGTGTAGAAACAGGCCATTTGGCCCACCTAGGTCATACCAAGGTGGGCTACTGGTGCTAGGACCCAGTTATTTACAATATATATTAAAGATTTGGACGAGGTTACTATCGTTATGGTGTCAGATTTGGAAAAGGGGAGGTGCAACGAAACCTGGGTACACTGGGTCGTACCCAGCTATGAATTCATACACTTACACTGTCATACACACGAGGAACAATGTCAAATTTACAGAAATCAATTAATCTACCAACCTGTACATCTTTGGAATGCATTGGAATGGAATGGAATGGAATTGAATGGAATGATTTATCATCACGTGTGACAAGGCACCTCCCCTTTTCCAAATCTGACACCATTACGATAGTAATCCGCCTTCTTGTTCTTGCCACTAAACTGTATACTCTCACATTTAACCAAATTATACTGCATCTGTCATGCATCTGCCCACTCATCCAACCTATCCAAGTCACCCTGCAGTCTCATAGCATCCGCATCGCATCTCAAACTACCATCCAACTGAGTGTCAGCCGCAAACTTGGAGATGTCACATTTAATTCCCTCGTCCAAATCTTAATTTTGTATTGTAATTAATAGGGGTCCCAACACCGAGCCTTGCGGCACCCCTCTAGTCACTGCGTTCTTTCACTCATCTATTCTATATCTCCCTTCATCACCGTCTGTATATTTCAATTCTATTTCCCTGACTCTCCGGTCTGAAGAAGGGACTCGACCCGAAACGTCACACATTCCTTTTCTCCAGAGATGCTGGCTCACCCGCTTAGTTACTGGAAGTTTGTTTTGTCTATCTTCGATCCTCGCTATGACATTATGTTTAAAATAAAACGCATGGCGACTCGCACAATGCACACCACTCCTCGAGACTTCTCTTCAGACCTATTACTAAATGGAGTAAAACATCTTTACCCTGTAGTCAAGGCCTCGCGTTAGAAAGACCAATGCAACATGTGGCTCATCACGGTTGCGAGCTATTTTCTTTTATTTTTAACAACTCTTTTATTGGCATTCCACGGCAAACACATTTCCATAAAACGGGTTTCAGGTATAATGCTATATGTACACATCATCCATTTATGTTTGTCCTCAATTGCCACTTTTTGAGAATTGTACAAAACAAATATAGAAACAGGAACACAGTAAAAAATACAAACACTTAGGGAGTGATTCTTTCTTTACCATATAATTAACAAATTGTAAAAAATAAAGTCTGGCATGTGAGACGTTAAATAGTGAACCCAGTTTTCACAGCCTCACACAAATAACTAGTTTTAAGTTAACATATGCTGTTATTTTCTCCATTTTATAAATGTCCATTGTGATGTCCATCCATGCATTCAGAGTTGGGCTCTCCTGTGATAACAATTTCTTTGTGAGTAATTTTTTAAAAAGTGTAGTGAGTATAAAAAAAGGGGAAAGAGACAGTGAGGAAAATAAATAAGCAAGAAGAAAGAACAGGAGAGAGAGTAACAAATAGACGCAAGGAGATGAGTTTTTATATTGTTGATCATCTTTCACTCATACCTGAAACATTTGCTTTTTACGATACAGTTGCACCACATGTATCCAAGAAATCAATAAATGGAGACCAACTCGTTAATAATTGGTCTTGTTTATCTATTAGGAGTAGTCTCATTTCTTCCAGGTGTGCTGTGTCCAACATATTACTAATCCAAATGTTAAGGGTTGGTATAGTTGCATTTTTCCAAAATTTACGTATGAGTTTTTTTGCTGTTATTAACCCATAATTAAAAAATGAGTTTTGAGATATGTTTAATATGTTCCGTCTTCCATTACTCCAAATATAATCTTTTCAGTATTAGGTTCCATTTTTATCTTAAATAGATATGTGAATTTGTCAAACATATCACACCAACATTTATGAAGTTTTGTGCAAGAAACAAAAGAATGTTTAATATTGGCATTTTGAGAAAGACATTTGTCACAGATGGGAGAGATATTTGGGTAGAATTTATTCAGCCTAGTTTTTGAATAATATAGTCTATGTAGTATTTTAAATTGTGTCTAGCATTAATCGAACATTTATGTAAATATATCAAATATTTTCCCATGTTTCTTCCGAGATTTTTATCGTTAGTTCTTTTTCCCAGTCTTCTCTAATTGCCTCTGTTGATGGTAATTCTCCATTTAAAATACTATTATATAGATATGATATTAATTTGTGTGAGTCAGCCTTAATATTCATTGCTTCTTCCAGTGGATCTACAATTATACTTTGAAATCTTTGTACATATTTCTTCATAAAGACATATCTGTAAATATTTAAAATATTGGTTGTTATTTAGTTTAAATTTAAATTTTATTGTTGAAATTATAACAGATTTCCCATTTCATACATGTCGCCTACCTTTTTAATTCCCAATCTTTCCAATTGTCTGTATGTTTTAGCAATAAAATATGGTTTAAATACCAGATTATTCGCTATTGGTGTTAGCACTGATAGGTTTCTTAATTTTATAGTTCATTTTAGTTGTTTCCAAATTCGTATTGTATTATGTATAATTGGATTCTTCTTATATAATGTGCTGTTCAATTTTATCGGGGAGAAGAGGATCGCTCCTGTATCGCACGGGGAACAATCCTCTTTCTCCATTCTTATCCATTTCATCTGTTGAGGAGAACTGTCCAACCAGTAAATTATATTCTTATTATGCACTGCCCAATAGTAATACAAAAAATTAGGAAGTGCAAGTCCACCAACCTCTTTGGGTTTACACAAATGATTTATTTTAATTCTATGTACTTTATAGTCCCAAATAAAGTTGGTAATATTAGAACCTAATTTTTTTAAAGTGTTTTAGTATATATGTTGGTATGGATTGAAATAAATATATTATTTGTGGTAAAAAAAATCTTTTTGATAGCGTTTATTCTGCCAATTAATGACAGCGGAAGCGTTTTCCAAAATTTAATCAAGGCATTCAATTTATTTAACAGTGGCGTAAAATAGTAAGGTTAAACGAGAACTTACCAGTTTGAAGTTTGATCTGTATTTTATGAGGAGTTACGATGAGGGATTACGTGAAGAACCCGTTCAGCACGCATGCGCGTATACTTCAAAGCAGCGGTGTGGAATCACAGATAGACACAGTTATTGAAGTAAACATAGTAAAGATAAGGAGACATCAGTTTATGAATTTGACCAATATTATTGAGGGTGGGAGCGGAGGGCACGTAATCCCTCATCGTAACTCCTCATAAAATACAGATCAAACTTCAAACTGGTAAATTCTCGTTTAATCTTACTATTTTACTTCGGAGTCACGTGAGTGATTCCGTGAAGATTTCAAAGCTCTGTGATTTCAAACCGTGTAACAGTTATTACTACATCACTGCCGAAGTCTTTGAGGGAGGAAGTGTGTTATCGTAATCAACCAATGAATCTGTTTGTAGAAAAACACAATGGTATTTTTTAACAATAACAACAAAGAAATTAAATTGTTCCCCTGGGCTTAAATTAAATATTTGCAGTCTGGAAAATATTTCCTGCAAATAAAAACCGGTTTTGCCAACGGCTTATTATAAAATTTCTGAACGGTCTTTCCCCCCACCATCCTGCTGTAGCCAGGATGTGGTTTATAGGCACGTCCATTCTTTTGGCCGTCGACGTGGATGCTGCCCTGGTGGAATGAACTTTGTACATGTTAGTTTTTATCCCAGCAGCTTTTAGCACCTGCTTGAGCCATCCCGAAATGGCTCGTCACCCGACCATAAGGTTTATTATGACTGACCCACAAGGCTTTTCATCTCCCTCGAATATATTGGCTGTGTCTATGTAGGATAATAGGGTCATGGCACATAACCGTGTTTCTGGCGGGTAAGCCCGGAATTCCACGGCTGGATTAGGTGTTCCTGGTCTGCTCTGTTTGACCATTCCCTGGACAACGACAGAGATCTGGTCTGGAGCTGTGAGCATGGTGTCCAGTCGCAATAGGTGTAGTGACTGGACCCTCTGTGCAGCTACAAGTGCCATCGACATGAGTGTTTTGAGTATAGATGGTTTCAGGTTGAGGGATCAGGCTGGTGGGCATCGCCCGAGGTATATCAGGACCACACTGACATCCCATATATGGGTGTAACTTGGTCTAGGGGTTTAGAGTTGTAAATAATCTTCATTAGTTTGACCACCAGCTGGTGGGACCCCATGGCCTGTTGTCCTGGAGCTGGTTTTGAAATAGACAGGCAGGGCAATTCTAGCTGTGTTGATGGCTCTGTAGCTGAAGTCCTTCATCGTGGTGAAGGTTCACCAGGAATTCCAGTACGTTGGTAACTGTAGCGGTTGAGTAGGTGGTACCTGTATCCAAGCAGTACTTCTCCCATTTTTTGATGCTGGACAAGTGCTGTTTTTCAGTGTATGTTCGGAGGGATGCTGACATGGTGTCGACGGTTTGTTATGATAATCCCATTCCCAGAAGTGGTTTGTGCAGAATCTGCAACCCAGGAGTTTGATTTTTTTCATGGCACGGGTGGCTTGTGCCCGACACTGGGTGTTAATAACTCTGGGTCACTGGGGAATACCATTGGAGTTTCAACAACAATGTCATGGAGTATAGGGAACCATGGCTGTGTAGGCCAGTCGGGTACTATCAAAATACCTGAAGCAGAGTCCATTTGTACTGTGCGTAGTCCCCGACTGATGAGGCAGGAGGGAGGAAATGCATAGAAGAAGAATTTCCCCAATCCAGCGCGAACGCATCTACCGCTGCTGCCTCAGGGTCTGGTTCCCAAGCGACATACATAGGTACCTGGTGATGTAGCCTTGATGCAAATAAATCGATATCTGGCGAGCCATGTTGCTTGATAATGTTTGTGAAATGTTTTGGGGTTTTTTTACCATCTATTCGATGTTGCCATTAAATTTATGTGACCTGGTGTCTGTCATTGTATTTAACTTACCTGGCAGGTAAGTTACTGATAGCCAAATATGTCTTTGGACACACCATTGCCAAATTGTGTTGACCAACTTGTCGCATGATACCGATTTTATGCCGCCCATATGGTTAATGTAGGCCACCACCGTAGTATTATCTATTTATAACCGTACATGCAAGTGATGCATATTGATGCATATGCTTTTAAACCATAAAAGTCACCCAAACATCTCTAGATAATTAATGCCCAGTGTAAGTGGTAACGATGATTCTGGATTAGTCCATCTACTACTTGTGCTGGATATAGAGCTAGTTGCTCCCCATTCTTGAGTACTGGCATCTGTTTGGATAACTGACGTAGGGTTAGTGATAATAATAGGCTGAAACTATGTCAAACGTTTTTTGCCCACCATTGTCGTTCTGATATTACTTCAGTGGTTAACTTCATGAAACGGTCAATAATGACCTGTATGTCGTTGTTGGTACAAAGGTCCGAATTATGTAGCCGGAAATGCTGCTACCATTTTCCCAATTACCCTGTTGCTTGTCGAGTAGTTGGTAGTTTGTTGACCATTAAATTGTTGCATGATTGTGCCAATTCAACTATGTTGTCTCTTGGCAATGTTACAGTCACGTAGACTGAATTAATTGTGAAGCCCAAGTAGTCCATGATAGAGGATGGCTTCAACTTAGATTTATCAGGATGTAAGACAATCCCAGGGTTTCGAATAACTGTTTGGTAGCTGAACAGCTAACATAATCAAATTCATGGTCTTGCCTACCATTTAGGATATCATCAAGATATGCCATGACAATATGTTTTTGTCTTCTGAATATTGCCAGAGCTGGTTTTAGTGTCTGGGTGACACTCTTGGGCTGATGTGAGCCCATTGGGTAACGCTTTAAACTGCTATAGCTGCCCCATCCAGGTAAATTTCAGGTATCTGCGATGATCCTTGTGAATGGTACTAAATAGTAAACAACTTTAAGATGAATGCTTACCATGAAGTATCCTTTGGAATTTAGTTGTTTGGCAGTAACAACCGGTTCCATTTTGAAATGTATATACTTAACAAACATATTTAGTGAAGTTAAGTCAATGATGATGCGACATCCACCATCTTTTTTGGGTTTAGTGAATATATTTGATACGAATTGCAAGGGTTCATGTTTTCCCATGATACCCTTTGTAATTATTCACACCAGTTCAGCTTGTCCCTCTTGTTTCTTTAACGGAGAGGAGAAAACATACCCTCTGGGGTGAATGTTGACCTGGCGGCAATTTTTCTAGTATGAATTGTATTCACTAAAGCCATTGAGTATATACTGATCACTCGTAATAGACTCCCATGTGCTTGTATTACTCTATATACTGGTAGGAACCAGACCCACCTACCCCCATGGTTATGGGTATTATTCTGTTTCCTGCCGGTCCAACGAGTGTTGCACGTCGTCTGACGTGGCGGTGACGTTGGGGGGTGGCACATTTTCCAAGGGGTCCTCTCTGGGCCCCGGTCTAAAGAAGACTTTCTGTGATAGATGCGGACCCCGAGCTTTCATCAGTCCGATATGGTAGACGTTGACTGATGGATGCGACGGGGTGCTGCTGCGTAGGAATTACTGTTTTTGGGTACTTGTCACGGCCCTGCCCTCATGAGCCGAAAGTTTTGTAAAACCTCTTGCATGTCCTTCATATGCTTTGTGAGGTTTTTACCCAAAGAGCAGTGGGTCTGGCTCAGTGGCTTGGGTATGCACAACCCCGCAATGTAGGATTTTATGGCAGGTCTTATGACTTGTTTACGAAGGTTGTGGTCATCTCCGTATTTGTCCATGGAACGAGGAGAAAAAACGATGTGATGGCTGTCGTCAGGATTTTAACGGCCTCCTGCACGTGGGGTTTCCACGTAGCTGTCTACCACACCTAGCAGCTCTTCCTGTTCCTGCACCACTTGCATACTCCCGAGATCTTCAGCCATTGCCACTGTTCTTGACCAGCCCAGTCTTGGTCACCAAAGCTATCCTCTGGAAAGGAGGAAGCAATAGACAGTGCACAAGGCACTGTGGAGGGAGTGCCTGACCCCCCTCTGCGAGAGCGCCCCTCCTG
Organism: Amblyraja radiata; assembly: GCF_010909765.2. Taxonomy (NCBI): domain Eukaryota; kingdom Metazoa; phylum Chordata; class Chondrichthyes; order Rajiformes; family Rajidae; genus Amblyraja; species Amblyraja radiata. Next base: position 103,085,295 of record NC_045958.1, on the reverse strand, counting down.
CTCCAAGAGCCGCTCCATGCGGCTCAGGCGGCTGTCTCTCCCCCGCCTGGGTGGAGAGACGTCCCCGTCCGATAAGTCGGAGCCACCGGCCGGGACGCCTCTTCCTTGGCTTGTACATCCAGCCCGCTGCTCAGGCGCTAGCGGGGCTGGGCTCGGTCGCGGTGTCGGGGTAGCGGACCGCCCGGTAAGCGGTCCTACCGCCTTGTTGCTGCCCCCGCGAGATGAAACGCTCCTCCGTGGAGTCGAGCGTGGGGCAGGTCTGTGCATGCGGCTGTCTTTCCTCCTGTGTGGGTGGAAAGACGTCCCGTCCGATAAGTCGGAGCCACCGGCCGGACGCCTCCGTGGCGTTACTTCCAGCCCGTTGCTGAGGCGGTGGCGGGGCTGGGCTCGGCGCGGTGTCGGGATAGCGGTGCGCTGGGTTAGCGGTCCTACCGCCTTGATGCTGCCCCCGCGATGGAAAACGCTCCTCCGTGGAGTCGAGCGGGGACAGGTCTGTTCCGTTGCTGCCACCCCCCCCCCCCTGAAGGAAGGCTCCTCCGTGGAGTCGAGCGGGGAACAGGTTTGTTGCAGAGCCTTTCTTCTCTGCCGGACAGCAGAAGGCTCCCTGTGAAGGAAACCATGTGACGTCAGCTTACCTGACGGTCCGTTCTTTCACCTCCATAGCGGGAGAGCCCGATTCCCGCTGTGCCGCTGTTGCTCTGCTGGACGTAAACGCGCATGCGTGCTGAACGGGTTCTTCACGGAATCACTCACATGACTCCGAAGTAAAATTAGCGTTAAATAATGATTTATATCTTCTAGTAATTTGAATACCCAAATACTTAATTTTTTCTGTTGTAATTTTAAATGGGAATTTTAATAGGTGACCCGCTTTCTGCGGCTTTAATGACATAATTTCACTTTTATTCCAATTTATTCTACATCCTGAAAAGGAATCGAATTCCTCTATTAAATTTAATAATGTCGGGATGCTCGTTTGTGAATTTGTTATATATAAAAGTATATCATCTGCATATAATGAAATTTTGTTATTTGAGTCATTAGTGTTATATCCTTGAATATTCGGATGCATTCTTATCATTTCAGCCAGAGGCTCTAGCATAAGGGCAAATAGCAGGGGTGATAATGCACATCCCTGCCTATTGCCCCTTGATAATTGGAATTTTGTAGATAACATATTATTAGTTAATATTCTTGCCATCGGTTTATCATATAGTAATTTTATCCATCTGATAAAATTATCTCACATATTAAATTTTTGGAGTACTTTGTATAAGTACTGCCACTCTACCTGATCAAATGCTTTCTCTGCATCCAGAGAGACAACTGATAAATTTTGCTATATGTTATCTCCAAAAAAATTAAGTATTTGGGATAAATTTTGCTAGCCCTTGCTGTCTCCTCCCCTTCCTTAACCCTCTAGCTGTCTCCTCCCACTCTCCCATCCGCCCGCCCTCGGGCTCCTCCTCCTCCTCCCATTTTCCTTCTTTCTCCCCCCCACCCCCCATCAGTCTGAAGAAGGGATTCGGCCCGAAACGTCGCCTATTTCCTTCGCTCCATAGATGCTGCTGCACCCGCTGAGTTTCCCCAGCAATTTTGTGTACCGACAACTGATACATCTTCTTTTTCCGTTTTATGTGAATACATTATATTAAAAAGGCGTCTCAGATTATTAGATGATTGTCTTTACGGTATAAACCCCGTTTGGTCCGGATTTATCAATGTATTAATATATTTACTCAATCTTTTTGCTAAAGTCTTTGCTAAAATTTTCTGATCTGTATTTCTGATCTCTATATGAGCCCGATTCTTCTAGATCTTTATCTTTTTTTGGTATAAGAGTAATTGTAGATTCTGCTAGTGTTTCTGGTAGTTTACTTTCGGTAAAAGCATGCGTATATAACACAAGTAAACGTGGGACCATTAACTCCTGAAATCTTTTATAAAATTCATAAATAAAACCGTCTGGTCCTGGCGTCTTCCCATGTTTCAGTTCTTTTATTGTTTCTCTTATTTCTTCACTTATGATCTGAGCGCCAAATTCCTCTTGTTCTAAGATATCCAGTTTTGGCAGATTACAGTTATCTAGAAATTTTATAATTTTACTGACTTCTATTTTAGTTTTAGATGTGTATACATTTTGATAAAATTGAGCGAACCTTATATTAATATCCCTGGGTAGTGTTAATAGTTCCCCTCTCTCTGATTTAATTTTAATGATAGTATTTTCCTTTTCTTGTTTCTTCAGTTGCCGCACAAGAAGTTTATGTGGCTTATCAACAAATTCAAAATGTACCTGTTTTGTAATCTGGAATAATCTTGTTACTCTTGCCGATAAAATTCGATTAAGTTTGAATCTCTTAATGTAATCTTATTATGTTTATCTATAGTTGGATCTTTTGCATTATCTAATTCTAATAGTTTGATTTCCTTTTCTAGCATCCGTTGTTCTGTCGTATTCTTTTTATTTTGAAAACTTTGATATTAAATTATAACTCCTCGGATGAATGCCTTAAAAGTTTCCCATGATAAAGATGGTGAAATACCTGGTGTCTCGTTTGTCTAAAAAAAAATCATTTGTTGTTTTAAATACTCACAACCTTGTGGGTTATTGAATATTTGTATATCGAATCTCCAGAAAGGAATTATACCTGGCATTCCCTCAACTTTTAATGTAAAAGTCAACGGGGAGTGATCAGAAATAATACCATTATGATATTTAGGATTAATCGTGTATGGAATTAATTTTGTGACCACTAAAAAATGATCATATTCTTGAGTAAGTTTTATGTACCGATGAATAAAACGAGTATTCCTTTCCAGTTGGATGAACTATTCTCCATACATCTGTTATATTAGTTTTTTTTATATATGTGTTTAAAATTTAACTAGTCTTAGATTTGGCATTACCCTTCCTTGGTTTTATTGATTTGTCTAAATATGGATCTATAACACAATTGAAATCCACCCCTAATATTACATTTTGATAATTATGCTCATCTATTATATCCATAATCCATATGCTGATTTCAGTTCATGACGTGGATAGATCTACACCTCCGAATATAGATTTGAAAAATTCTCTTTTAAGGGGCCTTCTCTTCTATTTCTACTTTCCACCTTTTATTTTTTATTTTATTTTTTTATTTTTATTTTTTTATATACACACTTCACATTTTTCTACTTTCTACCATCTATTTTTCCACTCTTTCCCCTTTCTATTGTTTTCTTTTTCTTGTCTTCCTTACTTCCTTCTCATAACATAAAACCCGAGGTTGTACATGGAATGGATTACGGTATGACATAGTTGGCACCTAAAATTAGGTGCCACTGTATTGTTTTGTATTGTATTAACTTCTAATAAAATAAAAAATAAAAAAAATAAATATTACATTTTGATAATTATGCTCATCTATTATATCCATAATTTTCTTTAAAAATTGGGGGTTATCAAAATTTGGAGCATAAATATTTATCAAAGTCAATGGTGTAGAGTAAATTTCTCCCGCAACTATAGTGTCCCGCAAATATAGTCTTTATCAGATATAGTATTCTTTAATATAACTGGTATACCTTTCCGAATAATAATAGCCGTACCTCTAGCTTTAGAAGTAAATGACGAGTAGTAAGTTTGACCTATCCAATTTGCCTTCAATCTCATCTGTGTTTGTAGTTTCGTGTGTGTTTCTTGCAGGAAAGCTATGTCCGAGTTCAATGATTTTAACTGGGCCAGAATCTTGCCCCTCTTGATTGGATCATTCGCATCCCTGATATTCCAGCTACAGAATGTGATTCCTCCGTTCTTTATTCGTCTATTGTCTTGCATTGTTAATTAGTTTTGGTGGGTTTGATTCATATGGTGCAGCTAAATACCTCAGGATTTTGGGTGTGGTATGATCGTCCCAGACTTCTGACACGGTTTTACATCTCCCTCTGTTGAATCTCTATGAAAAAAAGAAGAAAGCATATTTAGTGTTAGTGATAAAAAACTTAACAAGTAAAACACGTGAGAGTAAATTTAAAAAAAAGTGACTTTAAGGTATCAAAAAAGCGATACCTTAAAAACAAAAAGCCACCGATGGTGGTAAAAATTGATTTGACCTCCGTAGTTGGAATTGTACATTGAGCTCCGTCCCCCAGATAGAATATCATAGAAGACAACAGGCCGTTTCATCTTCTTGTAATAAAAAAAATGTCCAATCAGGACGAATAAAAACAGCAAAAACTTCAGAAATATAGAGATAGCATAATCAAGCCAGGTATAAATCAAAACTGTATGTTCAGTTCTATATGTATACATACATTTTCAATGTTTCTCTTATGTACCCAGGATTGTTCATCTTTTCCCTGATTGCAAGCATGTTCCCATGGGTTAAACTTCTTTATCTTAAGTACAACCGTCTTCCAGCCCAAACCTCTGGAATTTTTCCAAATGTTAAACTCCTCCCTCCGTCACACAGGCTTATGATGTTTTAGTATTATTATGCACATTTTCATTAGTTATTATGCATTAGTATACATCCTAAATTATATTTCCTTTCATTTAAACTGTATTATGATTATATAAAAGTTAGTAATAGCTATCTAAACTCCCCTTATCCCCAAAACTCCGTTAGTTAGTCGTATTAGTGTAATATCTTAAACGAGAATTAGTATTATTAAATGTATATGGTTAATTCATTATTTACATTAAATGTATGCTGTATTAATTAAGACTTTTCTTAATTCAACAAATGTAGTCCATTCTTTCAAGTGCGTCAGCTTTACTTCCACATGTTCAGCTTTCCTTTTGTTTATCTTCAACTTTTCCATTCAAGGTGAAACATGGGCTCTTCGTTGAAAACACATTCTTGACAGATAAGCCTGTCCGGTTACTGTCTGGAACAGTTCCGCCATCTTAATTACAGCACAGTTTTACATTGAGAAGTTTAACCTTCAGCATTCTCTTTTATTTTCTTTACAATGTCTTGTGCGTGATTAAATGCCAAATCAGGATCCGTAAAAGAGCATTGAGTAGAATTGTACGTAATTTTCATGTTCGCTGAGTATATTATCCATTAGCGCACCTTGGAGTATCCTTTCAGGATATTACTTGCTTTTTTAAACTGATGTCTTTTTTCAAGTATTTCACGGGGGTAGTCCCTGAAGAAACTGACAATATCTCCGGCGAATGTAAGATTCTCACCATGCGGTATCACCTTCAATACATTTTCCAGAGTTGAGATGCCTAGGAACTTCATAATGATATGTCTTGTTGGAGCCGTTATTCCTCTTTGGAAGCGACCTACCCGATGCGCTACATCTATCCTCGGGTTTTCCTTCAACTTAAAGACTTCTTTGAGTATCTTGGTGACAAATTCGCACATTTGAGTTCCATGCTCTTGTCCTTCCGTTCCTCCAATAAACGCTAAGTTCTGTCTCCTTGATCTGGCTTCCAAATCCTGACATTTATCAGTCAGTTTATTCAATTGCTCCCGATTAGAATCATGTTCTTTTTCCAGTCTCGATATTTCCTGAGTCATCTCATGCATTTCAGTCACCATTTCTTCCGTCAGCTCATCAGACTGTTTCATCTCTTCAATCAGCTCATCAAATTTCTTCTTATAATCTTTTTCCATTCTCGCAAATTCTTCGGTTGTCCTCTGATCAAAATCCCTGAACTGCTGCTTCAAAGAGGCATACAGCTACTTTAGTTCAACACAAGCAGTATCAAGTTTTCTAGACAAATTATCCTCCATTTTATATAGATTGTTCTCCATTGTGGTATTCATATTGGCAAGCATTTTGGAGAAGTCCTTAGTCAGATCTTTAGTAAGATCTTTAGTAAGATTAGTTCTTACCGTTTGTTCCCATTGCTTCATCTCTCTCTCTTTTTCTTTTGTCTCTCCTCTTGTAGCCATTTCAGATACTGCTTGTTGAGGATCAAGCTCTTCTTCTGAGCTTTCAGTTATTGTTTCAAGAGCTTCCAAACCTTCTTGAAGCTGAAGTCTGATAGTAGATTTCTTGGGTCCCCGTTGATGTTTTCCTTTACTCATCTAAAGGTCCCGTTAAAACTCCGATTTTCTCGACGCTTTCTGATGACGTCACTCCCGCGACGCCAAGCAGCCCCGGTGAGTGTTTTTAAATCGGTCCCCACTAGTCACTGCATTCTTTCATTCGTCTATTCTATGTGTTCCAAAATCACCGTCTGGATATCTTGGTTCCATTTCTCCTGGCTCTCCTGTCAGAAGCACACTGCCAACCTGGTCAAGTTCAGTGCCATTGTTTCCTCGCTGACCTTCTACACATAGACGTTAGAGAAAGAGTGTAGAAACAGGCCCTTTGGCCCACCGAGGTCGTACCCAGGCGTGCAAATGATTGTTTGGGGGGGGGGGGGGGTTTGGGTTGAAGTGAAAAGGCACTGCCTGCAAATGGTTGTTTGTCTAAACTTGACAACTTCCTGTTTGCACTATATTGATTTTAGATAAAACGCTACCACTTACGGGTGTGATTTTTGGCCATCTTACTCAGTTCTCCGCCGCTCATCAGGTGCAGACGATTCTTCCCATCAATGAAAAAGAAAAGTGTTATTAGCGTTTAAAAAATGTTGAGAATCTCTCTCCTGTCAATCACACCATGAAGGCCACACCTTTTCCGGAGGAAGGGGGAGGGATTATAAAACCCGAAAGTGTGGGTGTGGCTCAGCCTCTGCATGATGGGGGAGGGAGAGGTCTCGACTCTGTCTGAGCTGTGAATGAACTGAACACACTGAATGTCTACTGAACTGTGAGTGTGGTGTTTTGTGTGGTTTTATGATGGTTTTTATGGTTGTTTCACCCTGCTTGAAATAGTATGAAACTGCATTTGAATGTTGTGGCCTTGCACCCTCCTTGAAATGGTATGAAACTGCACTTGAATTTGTTGGCCTTGCACCGTGCTTGAAATGGTTGGAAACTGCACTAGAATTCGGTGGCCTTGCACCCTGCTTGAAGTGGTAGGAAACTAAACCTGAATTTTGTGGCCTTGCACCCTGCTTGAAGTGGTATGAAATTGCACTTGAATTGTGCGGCCGTGCACCCTGCTCGAAGAGGTAAGAAACTACACTTGAATTTGGTGGCCTTGCACCCTGCTTGAAATGGTAGGAAAATGGATTTGAATTTGGTGGCCTTGCACTCTGCTTAAAATGGAATTTCAAGGAATAGCCGTGAGTCAACTGCCAGATTTCAAAGCTCTGTGATTTCCTGCCGTGAGAAACGAGTCTCCACAACCCCAGCTGCTTCATTGACAGACGAGGGAAACATTCATAATGAATAAATAATAGTAACTCCTCTCATTCGGGAGTAACTAACCACTGAAGTAATTAAAGTTGGCAAATACCCCTGGTCTGGCCATAGGTTATTATGGAATGTTCAGAAGTTCGTTCGCCCATCCTGCAGTCACCAGGATGTGGTCCAGTGGAACGTACATAACCCTTGCTGCTGATGTTGTAGCAGCCCTGGTGGAGTGAGACTCGAAAAATATATCAGTATCTACTCCTGTGTGAGCCAAACCCTGTTTCAATCACCTGAGATGGTCCAACCCAATACCCTTTTTTAAAGTTTTTTGTAATTACCAAACAATGTTAGTTCATAGCCTCTAAGCTCTTCGTCACCTAACGTATTGTTGTATATGTGTGACCATAACCGAAGGTCCATGAGGTATGCCATGAACTAGTTTGAAACCTCGTGTCTAGTCTGCTTAACCAAACATTAAAACATAATATTATTTACAGATGTAACCATCCTATCCAGTCATAATATGTAGTGACTGAATCGGTTGGCTGAGACCAGCACCATGAGGATAATTACCTTATGAGAGCCGTGCCATGCTAAGGATGTAGCTGGAGTCTCCTGGTGAAAGATAGTGTTAATACCACATCAATATCCCATACTGCCCTGTGCTTGTCCTGTGAGAACTTGTGTGAAAGATGACCTTTATAACTCGATATTAGACGGTGAACCCCGCCAGAGTGGGTCCCTATTGCTGCAGCAAATAATATGTGAAAGCACATTGCGCACAGTAACTGGTCCTATAACTTAATTTGTTTGTCAAAGACCCATTTGAAACGAACTCCAAGCCGTCAGTTATCTGTACTGTATTAGATGTAACTTAAGTATTTAAACAAAACACTGCCCATCTCATGAAGAGGAAATGTAATGCTTTCCTTTCTTGGTGCTATCCCTGCATTTGCAGCGAGCACATACATGAATCGGTCTGACAATCCGAGTCGCAGGAGTGGGCAACTCAGAATCTATGAGTCCATAATTGATTTATCATGCAGAGGCTGGCTTCCCGGGCCACATTCTACACCAGCAAGTTTTATGTTAAGAATAACCGTAAACATTTGTATGCTTATTCCCGACAAAGCGGGAACATGGCTGCATAGGTCAGTCAGACAGAACGACACCTAGAGCGGGATCTTGTTGACTTTATTGCAAGACCCGACTAATGAGGGAAAATGGAGGGAGACAAACATAACTTCTTTCTCCTTGTAGCGTGAATGTATCTTTGGCCACTGTTATGCCACATATTTTTGCAACCGGAAAATGAGCCTGGAAACAAACATATCGATATTCGGTATTCCATTGAGCCATAATTTCATTAAATACTTTGTGATCCAAAACCCATTTTGTGTTGTCATTGATAGTACGTGATGATACTCCAACGCAAAAATGAGATTAGGTAGATTTTTACAGGATATTCTGTCTTGATTGCACCCATGTGACTAACATACGCCACCACCATAGTGAATCAACTTGACGTTGAGCATGCAGATTATGCATATTCACTCACTAACCGTTTAACCTATAGAATGCACCAAGTGTCTATAGGTAGTTTATGCCAAGAACTGAATAATTGTTAATTGATGCTAATCTCCTCCGCCTCTGAACTAGATGGCATTCATAATGTTCCACCTTAGAGCCCCATCAAGTATGATATAACTGACATTTTACGGACCAGATTACTGGAGCAACACTGAATACTGTTCGTCTATCATAATGACCTTGGTTGCTTCAGCTGGTAATCGCATAAGGTCTGTCACAAGACCTACATGGAATTTGAGATTACCACTCTGCACAGCTGAATTACAGCCACTATATTGTCAATTATACTTAATGAATAGAAGGCTGTTTTATCACGACAAGATTGTTCGAGGCTCCTATTAATTCCAATCTGTTACCTCAGGGAGAAGTCACAGGCTAATTAATAGTTAAATGTAATCCCAATAATGAATAGATCTAATTGGCATAACCTCCATTTTCTTGATCATAGTTTGAGGCTAAACCAGTTGTTTTAACTGGATTCCAGTGGAAGTGGTGGCGGCAGGTTCGTTGGTATCATTTAAGAATAAATTGGATAGGCATATGGATGAGAAGGGAATGGAGGGTTATGGTATGAGTGCAGGCAGGTGGGACTAAGGGAAAAAATTGTTCGGCGCGGACTTGTAGGGCCGAGATGGCCTGTTTCCGTGCTGTAATTGTTATATGGTTATATGGTTATACAGCGTTAGCATATCCTTCAGACATAACAAATGTTTCTGAGCTCTGAGCAGTCCAAGCTTTGGTTTTAGTATAGTGGTAAATAACCTGGGAACTGAAGGTAACTCATTTTGCAATGTTTTATTATTGCCTTATCCAAATAATTTTCAAAATGTCTCAGATGATCTCTGTAAATGGGAGCATCTTAAGGAAATCAGACGCGAAGTAAACGACATTCTGCATCTTTCCCACAATGAACAGGTCACTCCCGTGAATTATGTACCTGCTCGAGCTACAACTCTGGCCCGTTTTCCAAGCTAGGCCCGAAAGCCGTTCCTGGCCATAATACTGAGCCTGCCTTGAAAGACAACTCTGGACATATTTCTGTGCTTGGAACCTTAGCATTGTGCAGCTTTACATGGTTAGATGCCAACCATTTGTGTGTTGTAAGGCCACGAGGACCCCCTTCCATCCTTATCAAGGGAAAATGCTATTTTCTTAAATCACATAAACTAAACACATGTTATCATTATTATTGGTACAAACAAGTGTAAATATTACCAACTTGTAGATGGTCCCATATTTTCCCTGAGCCCGACTTGGGTCTCGGATTTTAAGACCTCTGTCCAATTTTCATGCTGCCACCAACTTCAGTGAACTGCTTACTGTCAACGAAGGCGTGGGATGTGTCGTTGCCGCAACGATGAAGCTTTGCTCGTTATTGGTAACTCGATTGGTCCGACAGCTTTGCTTCCTTATACAGTTTTACCTGTTGAATAGGTCTTACCTCAAGAGAAAGTTCAGCGGCTTATTTTAATGTCACCCCTGAAGCGTTGTTTACTCCCGGCATATATAGCATGAGGGGAACCCTAGCCCCTTTCGGGTATTCTCCACCTTCGTTTGCGAGGACTCCCTTGTGTCCATACGCATTTATTCCAGTACGTTCCACAAACATATTTTTAGAATTTTTAAGTTGGTTACACTCACCACTCGTAATCTCTTTCACAGTAAGAGGATTTTTGGACAGCCATGAACAGGTGCTGCAACCAGAGTCTCCTGAAGAGACCTTCGAATATAAAGTTCCTTTTGCTGGAGCATATTATGCTGGAGCTGTACTCAAACAGCCTTTCTTGGCTTTATGCCTTGGGGTATGCATTCCAATACCTCCAACCTCAGGTTATAAAGCTCCTTTTGCTGCAGCATACCATACTGGAGCTGCGCTCAAACAGCCTTTCTTGGCTTTATGCTTTGGGGTATGCTTTCCAATACCTCCAACCTCAGGATATAAAGCTCCTTCTGCTGGAGCATATGATGCTGGAGCTGCGCTCAAACAACCTTGCTTGGCTTTATGCCTTGGGGTATGCTTTGCAATACCTCCAACCTCAGGGTCAGAACAAAACTGCCCTGGTAGTCTCAACCTCCTCCTTGAAGGAGACATTATGCAGCCCGTCTACAGCTGCTACTGCCATGAGCTCCCAAGAGGACCCTTAGATATTAAGCTCCTGTTTCTGGAGCTGATCTTCTCTATACAGACCTTACCTGAAGCTGCTGCCACGGCCCATGGGGTGACCTCTTGGGTAAAAAGCTCTTCCTGGAGCTTGCCGTGATGGAGCATCCTTTCTATCAGGTGCTCCATCTTACCAGGCGTCCACAGACGTCGCTTTTATTGGGGGGTGAATCCTCCTGGCCCGATCCACGGGCTTGCTTTTGAGTGCCCCCCCCCCCCACCCACACGATTGGCCACGGTGCAGTCGGCACTCTGCTACCGCAAGGACTTACCCCTCCTCGGGAACCTCCGCGGTCTGGAAGCCGCTGACCGCCTAAGTAACGCACCCGACGTCCGCCGGCACTCGCGTTCCGCGGTCTGGACCGGGTCTTTCCGCAGCCCATAGCCGGTTTCCCCGCCGCTCGACCGGACTGCGCTACTATATCCAGCAGGAAACCTCTGTAAGAAAAGGTTCCTGCAGGAAGATCACAACATAGTAAGTATCGAAACTTACCTTCAGGTTTAACTTACCGCTGGCAGGAATGAGTTGCCTGCCGGTCCGGTGCTTCGCCAGTGCGGATGACGTAATCACTCGCATGCGGACTGGCGGGGCTTTTTCACGGAATCACTCACGTGACTCCGAAGTAAAATGCTATATGCATACATCATCCACTTATGTTTGTCTTGAATTGCCACTTTTTGAGAATTGTACAAAACAAATATAGAAACAGGAACACAGTAAAAACTACAAATACTTATGGAGTGATACTTTCTTTACCATATAATTAAGTCTGGCATATGAGGCGTTACATAGTTAACCCAGTTTTCCCAGCGTGACGCAAATAAATCTAGTTTTAAGTTAACATATGCTGTTATTTTCTCCATTTTATAAATGTCCATTCTTCTTCTTGCGTATGGCATGCACAGCCTAAAGTTGTAAGGCAACTTGTACTGTTTGATCTTCTGTTTGTGCACGCCAGGTTGATTGCATTCGTTGAAACAGGATGGACATCTTGAAGGTTGCAATCTCCCACCCCAAATATCCATTGTGATGTCCATTCATGCATTCAGAGTTGGGCTCTCCTGTGATAACCATTTCTTTGTGAGTGCTTTTTTTTTACCAGCTATCATCAATATATTCAGTAAGTATTTGTCTTTTTTTTCCCGCCAGTCTTCATGTATGAGTCCAAAAAACATGGACTTATTCTCCAGGCGCAATTGACATCTAAAAATGTATTGTAAGGCATCATGTAACTCTCTCCAAAAACTTTAATAACAGGGCAATCCCAGAGAACATGGTAATGATTTGCCTTTAAATTTCCACATTTTTTCCAGTTCGCATAATGGGATTTCTGAGAAGGCGTAATAAAATACCGTATCTGGCTTTTCTAACTAAACTCCCTCCAGTTTTGTGAGCTGATACACTTCCATAGATACCTCCATATTGCTGTCCATTCCTCCTCGGATATGATTATCCCTCGTTCCTTCTCCCATTTCATTTTAATATATAAGGTTGAGTGTGATTAAGACTCAGTCACCCTTTATACATACATGAAATAATTTTATTATCAATATTTGAGATACGCTTTCCAAAATAATCCCATCAAACCTATACTCGACGCCGTTATATTTTTTTAACATTTTAATTATTAGCATAGTTCCGCATCTGTAAGTATCGATAGGAGTCTTGTTTTACTAACATGAATTTTTCTTTAAGCATTTCAAAACTTAACAGTGTTGCTTCTTTCATTATGTTACAAAGAGCTGTTATGCCTTTACATGTCCAGTCTTTAAACATACTATCTAATTTATTTGGTGTAACGTCTGTGTCATATGCGCACCACTTAAGGATTGTAATGTCTTCCTATAAATTATACTCTGTTATAACTGTTTTCCACATTTTAAGAGTCAATTTTACCCAAGGATTTTCAATAGCGTTTATATAGTCTTGTAGGTTGCTGTCAGCTATGATCGGTTGTACAGGAATGGCGAGTGTTCTCTCTTCAATATTTTTCCATTGATCATCATATCATGGGTCGCAACCCGCATATCATAGGTCTTAACTGCGCTGTCTGATAATAGTCTTTGAGAAAGGGTAGACCCCCCCCCCCATTTCTTTTGTTAACTATAAGGTTTTGAGACTGGTCCTAGGCCCTTTACCTTGCCATATATATCTTGACAATATTTTGTCCCATTCTTTAAATTAATTTTGATTAATCTCTATTGGCCGGGTCAGAAATAAATGTAACAGTATTGGCAATGTATTCATTTCAATAAGAAAGGAATTAGGTTCCATCTAGTTATATCGTTCTTAATATGTTGGTGTAGAAACATAGACATGGACACATAGACAATAGGTGCAGGAGTAGGCCATTCGGCCCTTCGAGCCTGCACCGCCAATCAATATGATAATGTCTGATCATCCAACTCAGTATCCTGTGCCTGCCTTCTCTCCATACACCCTGATCCCTTTAGCCACAAGAGCCACATCTAACTCCCTCTTAAATATAGCCAATGAATTGGCCTTAACCACCTTCTGTGGCAGAGAATTCAACAGATTCACCACTCTCTGTCTGAAAAATCTGATAAAGTTCTGTCTGTGGCATTATTTCCTCTCTGTTCTTCTGAACATGGACGTTAGATAAATAGTGTCGAAACAGGCCCATCGGCTCTCCTCGTATACTTACACTATCCTACACACTAAGGACAATGTCAAATTTACAGAATCCAATTAATCAACGAACCTGTACATCTTTGGAATACATTGTAATGGGATGGGATGGAATGGAATGATTTATTGTCGCATGTGACAAGGCATAGTGAAATTCTTGTATGCATACCCAGGGCATGCAAATAGACGCCACATCCGGCGCTTACAAAGTTACAATATCCTACCGCCAACTCGTTCTTTGTTCTTCCCCCTCCTCTCCCCCTGCCCCTCTCCGGGTTCTCCATTGTTCACTCTTCCCCTCCCAGTGGTCACCCCACGCCAGGTCGTCCAATGTTCATTGTTCTTTCCTCTCCTTCGTCGAGTGTGGGAAGAAACAGGATCACGCGATGGAAACCCATGCGATCACAGGGAGAACGCACACATTCCGTACAGACCGCACCCGTAGTTAGGATTGAACCGGTGTCTCTGGTGCCATAAGGGAGAAGCTCTTCCGCTGCGCCATTTTGTTTCCCAGGCAAAACGCCTAGTGGGTGATGATCATATTGTGATGAATTTTCCGACACGGAAGTTGAGACTTAAGAAAACACCATTCGAATGCCAGTCTACGAGGGCGGACGAGATAAAACTAATTAAGTTTCTTTAATGTAGAGCAGAGCACATTGTTTGCAGCGAACACGGTAAATTAGACTGGAAGAAATTCAGTTGCGACGCCATTTTACTTAGAAAGTATTTTTATCATGGGTTGTCGAAATGGAGGGCTGACAGAACAGAAGTGGTCCAGTGAAACTGGAATAAGGGCAGAGCGACTCTCTCAAGGCCCTCGGGGGAAATATCGATTATCAACAATACAATTTAATCCACATTAGAAACAATTCGGCCTGGGCCATTGCTGTCAATCAAACAACAGTGGCAGCGTCAGTTAACGGGACAGCTCATCCCACCCACTAAAATTCAGTGGAAAGTGGGAGGGGCTTTCACATCAGGCTCAGAAAGCAGAAATGTTTTCGCACTGGAGATTCGTGGTCTGAGAATTCAACAGGGCGCCATCTGTTCTAATCAATGGCCGAAAATTGTTGGCGCGCTAATTCAACATGTAGGTAGTCAGCCGTATTACAGCTGGGTTGGATATGTTCGGACTATGGAGGAATATACTCGCAATGGTAATGTAAAAATAAACGTCGCGGACGTAAGGGAAAATAAACAAAACACTTAGTCCGCGTCTGTCTCGCTGGCAGTTTCAAGTAAAAAAATAATAGGCGGTAGTCCTGAAAATTTGATTACACGGGAATTTGGGATTTGATATCACAGTCAGTTCGGCTGTTATCTGAATGATGAAAGGTACGGGTTAATAAAATTATTCAAATATTATGGTGTTACTAATTCTCCTGGATGCGCTCTTGCGCATTATAAATTAACGTTGAAATGATGCTCGGTTTAGAGTGCATTATGCATTATGTTGCTTATGTGGCCAGCGTAATTGAGCACCAATGGTAACATCCAGTCTTACAATGACAACCGAGACGCACCAGGAGTGGAGGCTTGTCACCTCTCGATGCCTAATATCTTGAGTTCGAAGGTTAGATCAATCAGAGCGGAAGCTGTGCACAGTACATTCAGAAAGTATTCAGACCCCATCACTTTTTCCACATTTTGTTACGTTACAGCCTTATTTTAAAGTGGATTCAATTCATTTGTTTTATCATCAATCTACGCACAATACCTCATGATATAAAAGCAAAAACAGGTGTTGAGAAATATTTGCAAAGTAATTAAAAATAAATAACTGAAATATCACATTTACATAAGTATTCAGACCCTTTGCTGTGACACTCAGAATTGAGCTTCGGTGCATCCTGTTTCCATTGTTTATCCTTGAGATGTTTCTACAAGTGGATTAGAGTACACAAGTGGTAAATTAAATTGATTGTACATAATTTGGAAAGGCACACACCTGTCTATATAAGGTCCCGCAGTTGACAGTGCATGTCAGAACAAAAACCAAGCGGTGAAGACGAAGGAATTGGCCGGAGACGTCCGAGACAGGATTGTGTCGAGACACAGATCTGGGGAAGGGTATAAAACAATTTCGGCAGCATTGCAGGTCCCGAAGAGCTCAGTGGCCTCCGTCATTCTTAAATGGAAGAACTTTGAAACCACCACGTCTCTTCTTAGAGCTGGCCACCCGGCCAAACTGATCAATCGAGAGAAAAGGGCCGTGGTCAGGGAGGTGACCAAGAACCAGATGGTCACTCTGACAGAGCTCCAGAGTTCCTCTGCGGAGATGGGAGAACATTCCAGAAGGACAACTATATCTACAACACTCCACCAATCAGGCCTTTATGGTAGAGTGGCCAGATGGGAGCCAATCCTCAGTAAAAGGCACATGACAGGGCGCTTAGAGTTTGCAAAAGGCTCATTAACAAGATTCTCTGGTCAGATGAAACCAAGATTGAACACTTTGGCCTGAATGCCAAGTGTCACGTCTGGAGGAAACCAGGCACCGCTCATCACCTGGCCAAAACCGTACCAACGGTGAAGCATGGTGGTGGCAGCATCGAGCTGTGGGGAAGTTTATCAGCGGCAGGAACTGGGAGACTAGTCACGATCGAGGGAAAGATGAACGGAGCAAAGTACAGAGAGATCCTTGATAAAAACCTGCTCCTGAGCATTCATGACCTCCGACTGGGGCAGAGGTTCTCCTTCCAACAGAACAATGCCCCTAAGCACACAGCCAATAAAACACAGGAGTGGCTTCATGACAAGTCTGTGAATGTCCTTCAGTGGCCCAGCCAGAACCCGGACTTGAGCCCGATAGAACATCTCTGGTGGGACCTGAAAATAGCTGTGCATCGACGCTCCCCATCCAACCTGACAGAGCTTGAGAAGATCTGCAGAGAAGAATGGGTGAAATTACCCAAATAATGGTGTGCCAAGCTTCTAACGTCATACCCAAGAAGACTTGAGGCTGTAATCGCTGCCAAAGGTGCCTCAACAAAGTACTAGGTAAAGGGTCTGAATACTTATGTAAATGTAACATTTCAGATATTTACTTTTAAATACTTTACAAAAATTTCTAAACACCTGTTTTTGCTTTTTCATTATGGGGTATTGTGTGTACATGGATGATAAACAAAAAGGAATTTAATCCATTTTAGAATAAGGCTGTGACGTAACAAAATGTGGAAAAAGTGAAGGGGTCCAAATACTTTCTGAATGCACTGTAGTATGGCTGCATGGTAACTCACATTTCATGGTACCTTTTTTTTAAATTAATTAATTTTTTATTAGAAGTAAGTACAATAATGTAGTACATAACTACCTAATACATAATCAGATATTACAGTTCATGTACAAATTCTTGTTTGAAATTTAACAAAATAGAACAGAGAATGAGACAAACAATGATAGAGAAGATAAGAGTATCATAAGCAGGGATGATAGTGTTAGTTCGTGAGATAGTAAATAAAGCCAGGAGAAAGAGACAAGTACGTAAAAAGGTAGAAAGGGATTGAGAGGAAAAAAGAGAAGGAAAAAAAAAGAGAAAATAAAGGAAATAAAACGAAAGAGATTGAAAAAGATACCTATACCTATGTAATATCTTTACCCACCCTTCACCCGGTTCTGAAACATTTAATTTCTAAGGTTATGTTGCACCATATGCTTGTAAAAAGTCGATAAAAGGAGACGAAATCATTAAGAATTGTACTGCATTGCCTGATAGGAGGAGTCTCATTTCTTCAAGATGTAACACTTCAGACATATTTGTGTTCCACATTTTGAGCGTTGGTGTGGCTGCATTTTTCCAATATGTAAGTATAAGGATTTGTTTTGCCGTTATTAAGCCATAGTTAAGGAGAGATTTTTGAAACGTACTTAGTTTACACCCGTCTTCTATTGCTCCGAAGATAATCAGTTCTGTATTTCGGTTAAATAGTTAAATAGTTTTGTAAAAATTCCAAAAATTTCATTCCAGAATTTATGAAGTTTTGTACAGGAGACAAAAGAGTGTGTTATAGTGGCATTTTGAGATAAGCATTTGTCACAGATGGGGGAGACATTCGGAAAAAAGTTATTCAGTCTAGTTTTCGAGTAATATAATCTATTTAAAATCTTAAATTGAATTAAGTTATGTCTTACATTAATCGAACATTTGTGTACATATAGCAAGTATTTTTCCCATCTGTCTTTCGGAATTTTTATCAATACTTCTCGTTCCCAATCCATTCTAATTGCCTCTGTCGAAGGTATTTCTATATTTAAAATGATATTATATAAATATGATATTAAATTGCTTGATCTCCCTTTCTATTCATTCCTTCATCTAATAAATCTGAGGTTAGAGTTTGATATCCTTGTATGTATCGCTTCTTTCTCCAATAGTTAATAATCCCTCATTCAAACTATCTATTATTGATAAAACGTTTACCCATTGAGCAAGAATATGAATTAAAATGATTGGAGATATGTATGAATTGGGAAACCATCTATCATTTAAAAAATTACAATTAAAATACAGCCTGAAAAGTAATCAATATTTCAAATACCTTCAAATTCGGGATTACTTGAAAAAAATTCACGGTGCCTTAATTAATAGAGGTTACAATAAATTGACCACGAAACCTGGCATATTCTGGCATGCTTTCAAGACCTGCACGTTATTTTATCATCTTGCTTTTTCTCCCGGTGCTTAGCACTGCTGTTGTTTTCAGAAGTTACTGGCGTTGACGCGATCAATTTATTTAACAGAAACGGACCCTGAACCGGAAGCATTTGTAAGACAATATCATGTGTGCAGTGGCAGCTTCGGCATATTCCCTGGTGAAATTGTGGTTGGCATTCGGCGCTTTCACCGCCGCGGCCGCGGTTCGATTCCCGGTCAGGGAAACGCTCTTTTGCCATTCATATAACTGGAAAGGTCCCACGTTGAGCAACGCCTGCGACGGAACTGTCAGTGCACTTTCGACTCTCTCAGGCATGACGCTGTTTTTGCACTGTGGGCTCCGATTGCTCACAAAATCAACTAAATTCCGAAAGCTTAAGATATCATTTGAAGTGAAGTTTATTGAGAATAGGCGCGGGTGTAAATGATCAACGATGGTCTCTCCAACATGCAGTACATTTCCATGCAGGAGATGCCGTTGTAAACCACCTTGCCTAGTTCCCTGTTTCCGCAGGAGGTGCAGTATCTGATATTTCAGCTTCTCCGTTTCAACAATCCATGATAAAAATATTTCACAGGTAAAATGGGGACACAACTATATTTCCTCCAGTCTAATTTACTGTGTTCAGTGTGAACAATGTGGTCTTCTCTACATTAAATAAACGAATTATTTTGATTGCAGAACACATCCTTTTAGAGCGTTTGAGCACTCATCAGCCTCCAGTAACGTGCCACTTCCATTACCTTCTCGATCCCCATTTACCCTCTACCCTCTACCCATTAGAAACTAAGTGCAAGAGAGATCGAAGATTGACATGTCACGTTCCGGTGGGCACATTTCAGTCTGCCTGTCTCAATATCCAAGTCTCAAATTTTGCTAACCGGCGCCTTCTCTCCGTTTGGAAAATGCCTTGATGTCTCTCCTAATAATATTACACATTTCTAAATATGAGCTGACGGTCTGGTTCACTCCAGAGATAAATAAATCCCAACCAATCCAATCTGTCACAATTGAAACTCTGCAGTCCGAACGATATCCTTATTGATTAAATTCTGCCGCTCCCCAGCTTAATTATATCCTTCCCTAAATATTCAGATTCAGATTCAGATTCAGATTCAATTTTAATTGTCATTGTCAGTGTACAATACAGAGACAACGAAATGCATTTAGCATCTCCCTGGAAGAGCGACATAGCAAATGATTTGAATAAATAATAATAAGTGATAATAAGTGTCCGGGGGGTGGGGGGGGGGGGGGGGTGATTGGCAGTCACCGAGGTACGTTGTTCCCTAAATATTGTGACCTAGACAATGTTGTACACACCGTTTCAACAACCTCCAGTATCCGATATTAAGCGTCCCATCGCCTCAGCATCAGTTTAATTTATCTTGATGTTACGCTGATCCGTCGGTCCTCCGTGGTGAATGTTTGGCGTTATTTTATTAAACTCCACTTAAAGTCGGCTGGGAACGACTACTGTAGTAAAATAAACACACAACAAAAACTGGATGGAAAGATTATCCCAACTTCCCCACTCAGATAGACTCGCGTTGATTGCATCAAGAAGATGGAGCACACAGTACAGCAAGACTTGGAACGATTGGATGTGGAGAGGATGTTTCCACTAGTGGGGGAGTCTAGGACTAGAGGCCATAGCCTCAGAATTGAAGGACGAACTTTTAGGAAGGAAATGAATGAAGAGATTTGTGTAGGAAAGCACTGCAGATGCTGGTTTCAATCGAAGGTCGACACAAAATGGTGGAGTATCTCAGCGGGACAGACAGCATCTCTAGCGAGAAGGAATAGATGACATTTCAGGTCGAGACCGTTCTTCAGACTGATTTCAGGCGAGTGGGTGGGACAAAGATAAAATGTAGTCGGAGCCAGCAAGCCTGGTTGGAGAACTAGGAAGGAAGAGGAGAGACAGAGTGGAGGCAATGGGCTATTTGAAGTTAGAGAAGTCAATGTTCATACCGCTGGGGTGTAATCTACCCAAGCGAAATATGAGGTGCTGTTCGTCCAATTTGCGCTGGGCCTCACTCTGACAATGGAGGAAGCCCAGGACAGAATGTCAGATTGGGAATGGTAGGGAAAGTTGAAGTTCTGAGCAACCATGAGATCAGGTAGGTTACGAGTGGAGGTGATCAGCGAAACGATCGCCGAGTCTACGCTTGATCTCAACGATGTAAAGAAGTTGACACCTGGAACAGAGGATACAGGTTGGATGAGGTGCTAGTGATCCTCTGCCTCACCTGGAAAGACTATTTGTGTCATTGGATGGAGCCGAGGTGGAAGATAAAGGGACAGGTGTTGCATCTCCTGCGCAGTAGATTTATTCGTCAGAGGTCGGTGAATATGTGCATTTTGTTTGCCAAAGTCTCTGCAGGCCAAATCAGTGGATAATTTAAAGGCATGGATAGATAGATTCTTGATAGCAACGGGGGTCAGAGTTTATGGGGAAAAGGCAGGAGAATGGGGATAAGAGAGAGAGAGAGATTGCTCAGCATGCGTGAATGCCCGAGTAGACTGGATGGACCGAATGGCCTATTTCTGCTTATATCACATGATCTTATGACCTGGGCCTGTTTCCGTGCTGTGTGCCATATGTCCACCATAAGGTGGTCAACATATGCGGGATAGTTATCTAAATCAACATGTAGAGGAACCAACGAGAGAGCAGGCTATTTTAGACTGGGTATTGAGTAATGAGGAAGGGTTAGTTAGCAGTCTTGTTGTACGTGCCCCCTTGGGCAAGAGTGGCCATAACATGGTTGAGTTCTTCATTAGGATGGAGAGTGACATTGTTAATTCAGAAACAATGGTTCTGAACTTAAAGAAAGGTAACTTTGAGGGTATGAGACGTGAACTGGCCAAGATTGACTGGCAATTAATTCTAAAAGGGTTGACGGTGGATATGCAATGGAAGACATTTAAAGACTGCATGGATGAACTACAAAAATTGTTCATCCCAGTTTGGCAAAAGAATAAATCAGGGAAGGTAGTGCATCCGTGGATAACAAGGGAAATCAGGGATAGTATCAAAGCGAAGGATGATGCGTACAAATTAGCCAGAAAAAGCAGCATACCGGAGGACTGGGAGAAATTCAGAGACCGGCAGAGGAGGACAAAGGGCTTAATTAGGAAAGGAAAAATAGATTATGAAAGAAAACTGGTAGGGAACATAAAAACTGACTGCAAAAGTTTTTATAGATATGTGAAAAGAAAGAGATTAGTTAAAACAAATGTAGGTCCCTTGCAGTCAGAAACAGGTGAGTTGATCATGGGGAACAAGGATATGGCGGAACAATTGAATAACTACTTTGGTTCCGTCTTCACTAAGGAAGACATAAATAATCTGCCGGAAATAGCAGGGGACCGCGGGTCAAAGGAGTTGGAGGAATTGAGTGAAATCCAGGTTAGCCGCGAAGTGGTGTTGGGTAAATTAAATGGATTAAAGGCCGATAAATCCCCAGGGCCAGATAGGCTGCATCCCAGAGTACTTAAGGAAGTAGCTCCAGAAATAGTGGATGCATTAGTAATAATCTTTCAAAACTCTTTAGATTCTGGAGTAGTTCCTGAGGATTGGCGGGTAGCAAACGTAACCCCACTTTTTAAGAAGGGAGGTAGAGAGAAAACGGGGAATTACAGACCAGTTAGTCTAACATCGGTAGTGGGGAAACTGCTAGAGTCAGTTATTAAAGATGGGATAGCAGCACATTTGGAAAGTGGTGAAATCATTGGACAAAGTCAGCATGGACTTACAAAAGGTAAATCATGTCTGACGAATCTTATAGAATTGTTCGAGGATGTAACTACTAGCGTGGATAGGGGAGAACCCGTCGATGTGGTGTATCTGGACTTCCAGAAGGCTATCGACAAGGTCCCACATAAGAGATTAGTTTACAAACTTAAAGCACACGGCATTGGGGGTTCAGTATTGATGTGGATAGAGAACTGGCTGGCAAACAGGAAGCAAAGAGTAGGAGTAAACGTGTCCTTTTCACAACGGCAGGCAGTGACTAGTGCGGTACCGCAAGGCTCAGTGCTGGGACCCCAGCTATTTACAATATATATTAATGATCTGGATGAGGGAATTGAAGGCAATGTCACCAAGTTTGCGGATGACACTAAGCTGGGGGGCAGTGTCAGCTGTGAGGAGGATGCTAGGAGACTGCAAGGTGACTTGGATAGGCTGGGTGAGTGGGCAAATGTTTGGCAGATGCAGTATAATGTGGATAAATGTGAGGTTATCCATTTTGGTGGCAAAAACAGGAAAGCAGACTATTATCTAAATGGTGGCCGACTAGGAAAAGGGGAGATGCAGCGAGACCTGGGTGTCATGGTACACCAGTCATTGAAAGTGGGCATGCAGGTGCAGCAGGCAGTGAAGAAAGCGAATGGTATGTTAGCTTTCATAGCAAAAGGATTTGAGTATAGGAGCAGGGAGATTCTACTGCAGTTGTACAGGGTCTTGGTGAGACCACACCTGGAGTATTGCGTACAGTTTTGGTCTCCAAATCTGAGGAAGGACATTATTTCCATAGAGGGAGTGCAGAGAAGGTTCACCAGCCTGATTCCTGTGATGTCAGGACTGTCTTATGAAGAAAGACTGGATAGACTTGGTTTATACTCTCTAGAATTTAGGAGATTGAGAGGGATCTTATAGAAACTTACAAAATTCTTAAGGGGTTGGACAGGCTAGATGCAGGAAGATTGCTCCCGATGTTGGGGAAGTCCAGGACAAGGGGTCACAGCTTAAGGATAAGGGGGAAATCCTTTAAAACCGAGATGAGAAGAACTTTTTCACACAGAGAGTGGCGAATCTCTGGAACTCCCTGCCACAGAGGGTAGTCGAGGCCAGTTCATTGGCTATATTTAAGAGGGAGTTAGATGTGGCCCTTGTGGCTAAGGGGATCAGAGGGTATGGAGAGAAGGCAGGTACGGGATACTGAGTTGGATGATCAGCCATGATCATATTTAATGGCGGTGCAGGCTCGAAGGGCCAAATGGCCTACTCCTGCACCTAATTTCTATGTTTCTATGTTTCTAACATGGCTTTTGGCACTTTGGCCATCATTTGCATAAGACGTTGGTGAGCCCGCATTTAGAATATGTCGTTAAGTACTTAAGTACCATGTTAAAGGAAAGAGATTGTCAAGTTCAGAAAAGATTTACGACGAAGTTGCCACGACTAGAGGCTGTGGGCAACAGGAGGAGGTTGAGTAGGCTGGGTCTCTATTCCATGGAGCACAGGAGGTGATCTTAAAGAGAAACGTTCCACTTTATTTTTCAACAGGGCCTGCTGGAAACACCTGGGATGAAATTGATAATGGGTGGTTGTAAAGGGATTGGGTCAGTGTCTGGGAACTGTAGTTCAAGATCTCTGTATAAACTGAAGATGCACACAAATAACTGGAGTGACGTTTCGGTTCGAGACCCTTCCTCAGACTGAAGAAGATTTCGACTCGAAACGCCACCCATTCCTTCTATGCAGAAATGCTGCCTGTCCCGCTGAGTTACTCTACCTTTTGTGTCTACCTTCTCTTTAAAGCAGTATCTGCAGTTCCTTCTTGCACACTCCACATAAACGATTTCATCGTATCGTGCGTTGTTGACTGATAGTTTTGTCCGACCTGTCTACAGCTGCAACCTCGTTGAACATATTTAAATTTATAAATATTATTCGCAATTTTACTTTACAGTCCGTGTGTTCTGTATGTGCTGGATTGGTGCATGTGCAGTGAACGACCACCCTCGTGATTGTTGTCGTATAACATCACACAGGAGCAAAATCCGTAATGAATGTCCACAGGGAGGTCATCTCAATAACTCGTTAATGTTTTCCTTGGTTTATAAATATTCAGCGGTTTAACCTCGCAATATAACATCTGTCAGCTTTGTACTGCATTTCCGAGATCGCTGTGAAGGAGAAATGAGTCGGCTGCTACACTTGTCGGTTGAATATTATTATTACCCAATCCTGGCATTAATTGGAGTACCGGGTAAGTCACTTGACGGCTGAATGTGGAATAGTCTTGACGACATTTGATTGGGAAACGGTAATGTTGAACATAATGGGGAAATATTGTGACAAAATGTGTTAAATGCTAGGTTACCCCATGGAACGGGGTTTGGGGAATAAACGTAGTTTATTGTATGCTTTTAATATATTTGATCGTTTGCCGTTTACTGGAACTGGTATAGAATTATTCAAGCATTATTACTGAGTGCAGTAACAGCCACAATAAGCTGAGCGATAAAGGCTGCATGTGGTTATACCTCGGGTGATAGCATTTCCCGCATCGATGTTTGTTTCCATCTGGTCTCCCTCTTTATGGCATTAAATTACGTGTATTTTAATTGTGGACTATCTTCAACGACCGGCGCATCGCGTGCAGGTAATCTCGATTATACACCGCCCCTGCAAACGTTGCAACCCCGGTTAGCAAATGCCCATCCCAAAGTTGCACCCGATTAACACTAATTTTAGTCTTGTTATTCATACTGCACTCGCATTCAAACAGTGAATTCACAGTTAGGTGGAATGTTTCTTGGTGAGCGCAGTGTCAGTGATCGCATTCAAACCAAAGGAAATCTCCGTCCATGCCATTCTTTTCACAATTTTAGGAAAGCAAGCAAAATAACAATATATACCCACCCATCCCTCAACTCGAATGGTCTTCTGTCCACATAATCACCATTGCTTCTTTCTTACCCCCTTAGTTAATCTGCTGGCGATTGTGGTCCTGTCCCGAGGAAAGTGCGGTCTCTCCAAATGCATCACTCGTTATCTGGTGGCTATGGCGACGGCGGACCTCACGGTGATTGTCTGCGAAGTGATTTTAAATCGGATTGCCGTTCTTTATTGGCGGAACACAATCCTGTCCTACACTCCTGTGTGCAGGTGTATTCTTTTCCTGTCCGCAGCGGCCGTAGACTGTTCCGTGTGGTTCACGGTCGCATTCACATTTGATAGGTTTGTGGCCATCTCCAAACAGAATCTGAGATCCAGATACTGCACCGACAGAACCGCGGCGGTGGTTATGGTGACCCTGTGTACCTTCTTCTGTTTACAGAACGTTCCCTGGCCTTTCGCTTATAATTATTTCGACAGGCTGAATGGTTTACTGTGGGGCTGCCGAATCCGATCGGACTTCTATTTCCTGCCCGCATGGATCGCATTTTCTTGGATGGAGCCGCTGTTGACCCCAGTGATTCCATTCTGTTTGATTTTGTTCTTTAATGCGCACACGGCGAGACGTATTTTAATGGCCAATCGGGTCCGCAGGAGGCTCCGCGATCTCAGTCGTGGAGACCCGGAGGCGGAAAGCC
Organism: Amblyraja radiata; assembly: GCF_010909765.2. Lineage (NCBI taxonomy): Eukaryota > Metazoa > Chordata > Chondrichthyes > Rajiformes > Rajidae > Amblyraja > Amblyraja radiata. The sequence continues at coordinate 103,059,648 of NC_045958.1, read as the reverse complement.
GTAAACGGTCAATAATATTACTCTTTGCAATTTCCAGCAGCTTTATCCTGCTCTGGGTCACAACTATATCTCATTTTGTTTACTATCGAAGTGTCAACGGAATTTGGGGGCGAGGTTTGACAAACCCATATGCAAAATTTGAAAAAATTGGAGTTGTGCTGCAGCTGCTGAACACGTGTACAAACACTCTGATTTACACCGTCACCCAGGGGAAGTTCAGAGAGCAGCTCTTTCACGCACTTCAATGGCCCGTCGCGCTAACTGGAAAGTTTGTGCAAAATATCAAATCATTTTTAAAATGACATCAGGTAACAAGTCTACCCGGGTGTGACTTTATTGATCTCTGATGAAGTGGGAGCATTGAACGAAAATCCCACCTACCTTTCCAAAACATTTCAAAAAACGTCACTCCTATTCTGCTAAAACACTAATATCCCCGCACATGACGACGTGGAGCGGTTTCGGCGGCCCCACCGCTCCCCAGGCCCGTCCCCTGCCATTTAAATTGAACACCGCCGGTTTCACTATTGCTTTACGAGTAAGGCGGTCGGCGGGGACCCGATGTTCACTTCTACTGATGCGGACGCCCGGTATTTCCAGTTGAAAAATTTTCGCGACATCTCTGATTTCCTTTCAATCCAGCAGCCGCCCCATTCGGCTCTAAATGCAAAACCTCTAAGTTTCCCTATGCGTCCCACGTCCTTCGCACTTGAATTCTTACTCGTGAATGTGCCCAAGTCACATCTATACTTGATGACATTAAAGTAGAGTGCGTCTCCCACATTCCAGCAACAACATTCAACTGAACGGGAGTTTCATTGTATTATTGGTGCTCCCTTTCAACAGACTGGTTATTCCCATTTAGAGGCGCTTTCGGGTTACATTACACTAATTAACTAAGCAGCAAATGAAAGTAACGAGAATTGTCGATGTTCATACAAGCCAGCGTAGCTACATAATCTATATTTTTAGAGGAAGGAGATATTGCCAGACTGCGGATTTTACCGCGGTAATGTGCATAGATACGGTTGATATGCAGAAGATCTGACGGTCTGTGCACCTAAATGCCATGTAGAGATTGACTTTCGCTGTCTCTTTTCTGCTGAATGGATACTGCCTTGTTATATAACCCATTCTTCAAATATATTTGCAATATTACACGTCAATTCTGAGTATTCAAATTCAGGAACCACATGCGGACCAGATTGACGAATCCTGACAGAGCCTCACGATATTCACATAACACCTGGACAAAAATGACGCGTGGTTCCGTGATAACCACTAACCACGCTCTCTTTAAGAGCCCGATCTCGCTGTCGCTGAAAAGTATCAAGAGAACCGGCCTCCACCATCCTCTGTGGCAGAGAATTCCACAGACTCACTATTCTCTGCGTGAAAAATGGTTTCCTCATCTCCGCTCAAAATGGCCTAGCCCTTATTCTTAAACGGTGCCCCCCTTATTCTGGACTACCCCAACATCGGGAACAAGTTCCCTGCCTCTAGCGTTTCAAATCCTTACTAATCGTGTGTTTCAATAACATCCCTTCCCACCTTTCTAAATTCCAGAGTATACAAGCCCAGCTGCTCCATTCTCCGAGCAAATTACAGTCCCGCCATCCCGGGAATTAACCTTGTAAATTTACGCTGCATTCCCTCAAAAGCAAGAATGTCTGTCACCAAATTAGGAGACCTGTAATGTCAGGACTCCTATCATGGAGTTATATTGTAAATGCTTCATTATCAAGAGTTTTTCCAATGTGCTCCACGAGATGGCGATTTACATTAAACCGTGACATCGGGAAGGAAGCGGCCGCTCTCGCAGAATATGTTCCAGATTCGTTGTTCGTTCGTTTTGACATGCTCTGCAAGGTCCCGTTAAACAGCTCGCAGAACTCATATTACATAGTAATTAAATGCCCATGACAGACATATGTTGATGATCAGCCAAGATCATATTGAATGGCGGTGCAGGCACGAAGGGCCGAATGGCCTACTCCTGCACCTATTTTCTATGTTTCTATGTTGCTATATATGACCTTTTCTCTTGTTATCAACTAAACAAATATGTGATATTTAAGATAATGTTTATATTGTGATCCATCTCTTTATCCCAGGAAGTTGCAGACAGTTCCTTGTCACATAGGAAAACTAATTTACACATCCTCATTGAAATTATGGATTTTTTCCGGAATTGTTGACATGTGTTTATTTCAATATCGATTCAAATTGACTTGTTCGATGTTCCCTTTGACATTAATATAATATAGAATAGCCTTTTATTGTCATCCAGACCGAAGTCTGAACGAAATGTAAGCAGTCATACATACAATACAATACAATAAAAAAACAACAATAAACACATATTAACATCCACCACAGTGAGTCCACCCAACATCTCCTCACTGTGATGGAGGCAAAAGTCTTAGGGCTGCAGTCTCTTCCCTCCTCTTCTCCTTCTGCGCTGAGGCGATACCCCCCGGGCGATGTTAAAACCTGTCCTGCGGCTCAAACACCGCGGCCCGGGGGGGTCGAAGCTGCCGCTCACCAGCCCTGCTGACGCAGCCGCGCCCCGGACTCAGGCCACCGCCACCAGAACTGCCGTCCCAGCCCCCGGAGCATCGTTCCAGCCCCGAGCCGGATCGCCCTCACGTGAGTATTGCCACCGTCTCAGCCTCGCGCCAGGCCGCCGCTCCTCCCTCGCGCCAGGCCGCCCCGACTGGGCGCCGCTTCTCCCTCGGGCTGGGCCGCCCCGACCGGGCGCCGCTCCTCCCTCGGGCTGGGCCGCCCCGACTGGGCGCCGCTCCTCCCTCGGGCTGGGCCGCCCCGACCGGGCGCCGCTCCTCCCTCGGGCTGGGCCGCCCCGACCGGGCGCCGCTCCTCCCTCGAGCTGGGCCGCCCCGACCGGGCGCCGCTCCTCCCTCGGGCTGGGAACGCCGTACCTCCCCGAGCTCGGCCACTCCGACGGGAGCACCGTTCCTTCCTCGGGCCGGCCGTCACAGCCCCTCACGAAAGCCCTGTTCCAGCCCCGAGCCGGGCCGTCCTCACGGGAGCGAGCTCAGTGCGAGTCCTGGCGGGCTCTGCCTCCTGAGCCTCGAGGTCGCCAGCTCCGCCATTAGGCCTCAGCGCAGACGGAGGCAGAGAAGGGGAATACGACAAAAAAAGTCGCATTCCCCCGCGGGGAGAGACAGCAAGCCCCGTTTCAACCCCCCCCCCCAAAAAACACAAATTAAAAACCAAAACTAGACTAACCAAAACGAAAATAAACAACCCAAAAAACACAAAACAAACAGGACTGCCGGAGAGCCGCTGCAGCCAGAGCCGCGCCGCCACTTGGCATTAAAGAGTGAAGTCTGCTGGAAACCAAATATCCAAACATGTTCTCCGAGTGTTCCTTTCAATATTGTCTTACAATGGATGGACCTTTATCAGTGTTCAGGATTGTATTGGTTGGATACATTTTAAGCGCTGATTGATGAATAACTATCGATGTAAATCAGAGTGAACCCGACCCGTCACCTTCATTTGCTGATTTGAATCCATAATGACAGCTGAGAGGGCAGAAGAGCTGCCACCTGAAACATGGACAAGTGATTCGGGGCTACCTCCTTCACCCACGCAGAACTGCCGGACTTCATTAACTTCACAACTAATTTCCACCCCGCACTGAAATTCACTTGGGCCAAATCCGATATCTCCCGATCGTTTCTTAATCTCACCATCTCTATCACAGGAGATAGACTATCGACGGGCATCTACTATAAACCTACTGACTCCCACAGCTATCTTGACTACATTTCTTCCCACTCTGCCTCCTGTAAAGAATCTATCCCCTACTCCCAATTCCTCCGTCTGCGCCGCATCTGCGCCCATGTTTAAGTGTTCCATACCATGACATCTGAGATGTACTCATTCTTTATTCACCAGGGTTCACCTCTTACATTATAGATCAGTCCCTCACTGAGGTCTTCTCGATATCCCGCAGTTCTGCTCTTGCTCCCCTCCCCCAGTCGCAACAGGGACAGTATCGCCCAGTCCGCACATTTCACCCCATCAGCCATCGTATAAGCACATGATCCTCCGATATTTCCGCCACCTCTAACGAGATCCTACCACGAGCGATATCTTCCCATCTTCAACCCTATCCGTTTTCCGCAGAGACCGGTTCCTCCGAAACTCACTGGTTAACATGTCCTTCCAGTTAATAACCCCCCCCCCCTCTTCCTAGCTACTTTCCCCTGCAACCGCGGGAGCTACAAGGCCTGTCTCTATACCTCCTCCGTCCAAGGACTCGGACAGTCTTTTCGGGTGAGGCAGAGATTCACATGCACTCCTCCAACCTCACCTACTGTGTCCGCTGATCCAGGTTTTGGCTCCTATATGTGGGCGACTCCAAGCGCAGGCTCTGCGATCGTTTCGCTGAACACCTTATCTCTGTACGCCTGGAACTGCCCGATCTCTCGCTTGCCAAATACTTTAATTCCCCTTCTCATTCCCACACCAAAGTTTGGATCATAGGCCGCCTCCATTGTCAGAGCGAGGCCATACACGAATTGGAGGAGCAGCATCTCATATTTCGCTTAGACAGCTTACAACCCAGTAGTATGAAAATTGATTTCTCTCACTTCACGTAACCTCTGCATTCTCTCTCCCTCTCTCCATCTCCCCCCCTATCTAAGTCGCAGTTTATTCCAAATCATCTTCTTCAGTCTCATAGTCTACAAGTCGTACAAACATAAGAAACTTTTTTGCATATCTTAGAAACACATAAACATAGAAAAATAGGTGCAGGAGTAGGCGATTCGGCTCCGCCAGCCAATATGATGACTGCAGATCATCTAAAATCAGTACCCCGTTCCTGATCTTTACCCATATCCTAGATTCCTATTGCTCTAAGAACAAAATCTCTTTTGAAAACTTCGAGTGAATTGACCTCAACTCCCTTCTGTGGCAGAGAATTCCACAGGATCACAACTAACTGGGTGAAAATATTTTTCCTCATCCCGGTCCTAAATGGGCTCTCCTTATTCTAAAATTGGGACCTCTAGTTTTGGACTTCATCAACATCGGGAACATTTTACATGCATGCAGCCTGTCCAAACATTTAACAAGGTTATATGTTTCTATAAGGTCGCCTTCCATTCTTCTAAACTCCAGGAAATACAAGCCCAGTTCACCCATTCTTTTGTCATATGTCAGTCCCGCCATACACGGAATTAACCTACGCCACAGCCACTCAATAACATTAATGTCGTTCCTCAAATTAGAAGACCACAATTGCACACAATACTCCAGGTGCGGTCTCACCAGGTACAAATGCAGTGGGACCTCCTTGCTCCTATACTCATCCTCTCGCAATGAAGGCCAACATGCCATTAGATTTCATCACTGCCTGCTGTACATGCACGCTCACGTTCAATGACTGATGGGCAAGTACACCTAGTTTTCCTTGTATCTCCCCTTTTCCAAATCTGACACCATAACGATAGTAACCTCGTCCAAATCTTTAATATATAGTGTAAATAACTGGGTCCCAGCACCAGTACCCCACTAGTCACTGCATTCTTTCATTCGTCTATTCAATTTGTCCCAACATCACTGTGTGGATATCTCGGTTCCATTTCTCCTGGCTCTTGTGTCAGAAGCACACTGCGAACCTGATCAAGTTATGTGCCATTGATTCCTCGCTGATCTTCTGCACATAGACGTTAGAGAAAGAGTATAGAAACAGGCCTTTAACCCACCGAGGTCGTACCCAGGTGGGGTACTGGTGCTGGGACCCAGTTATTTACAATATATATTAAGGATTTGGCCGAGGTTACTATCGTTATGGTGTCAGATTTGGAAAGGGGAGTTCCAACGAAACCTGGGTACACAGGGCCGTACCCAGCGATCACTTCGTACACTTACACTATCCTACACACTTGGAACAATGTCAAATTTACAGATATCAATTAATCTACCAACCTGTACACCTTTGGAATGCATTGGAATGGAATGGGATGGAATGGAATGGAATGATTTATTGTCACATGTTACAAGACACCTCCCCTTTTCCAAATCTGACACCATTACGATAGTAATCCGCCTTCCTGTTCTTGCCACTAAACTGTATACTCTCAAATATATCCAAATTATACTGCATCTGTCATGCATCTGCCCACTCACCCAACCTATCCAAGTTACCCTGCAGCCTCATAGCATCCGCATCGCATCTCAAACAACCATCCAGCTGAGTGTCATCCGCAAACTTGGAGATGTCACATTTGCTCGTCCAATTCTTAATTTTATATTGTAAATAATAGGATTCCAAGCACCGAGCCTTGCGGCACCCCACTAGTCACTGCATTCTTTCATTCATTTATTCTATTACTCCCTACACCACCGTCTATATATCTCGTTTCCATTTCACTGATTCTCCGGTCTGAAGAAGGGACTCGACCCGAAACGTCACCTATTTCTTTTCTCCAGAGATGCTGTCTCACCCGCTGAGTTACTGGAAGCTTTTTGTGTTTATCTTCGATCGCTATGACATTATGTTAAAAATATAACGCATGGCGACTAGCACAATGCACACCACTCCTCGAGACTTCTCATCAGACCTATTACTAAAGGGAGTAAAACATCTTTACCCAGTAGTCAAGGCCTCGCGTTAGAAAGACCAATACAACATGTGGCTCACCACGGTCGCGAGCTTTCTTCATTTTTTTAACAGCTCTTTTATTGGCATTCCACAGCAAACACATTTCCATAAAACGGGTTTCAGGTATAATGCTATATGTACACATCATCCATTTATCTATGTCTTCAATGGCCTCTTTTTGAGAATTGTACAAAACAAATATAGAAACAGGAACACAGTAAAAACTACAAACACTGAGGGAGTGAATCTTTCTTTAAAGTCTGGCATAGTCTGGCATATGAGGCGTTACATAGTTAACCCAGTTTTCCCAGAGTGACACAAATAAATCTAGTTTTAAGTTAACATTATTAAATCTAATAGAGGAATCTGGCTTTTTCTCCGGTTATAGAATAAATTGGAATAAGAGTGAAATTATGTCATTAAAACCCCAGAGAGCGAATCACCTATTAAAATTTCCATTTAAAAGCGCAACGGAAAAATGTAAGTATTTGGGTATTCAAGTTACTAGAAGATATAAATCATTATTTAATGCTAAATTTATATAATTATTAAATACATTTGATTCACTGATTAAATTTTGGAGAACGTTCGCACTATCACTAATCGGCAGAATAAACGCTATAAAAATGATAGCGCTACCACAAATAATATATTTATTCCAATCTATAAAGATATATATATATACGAAAACACTTTTTTTTTAAATACACTCGAATATTTTTAATTTTATTTGGGATTATAAAGCATATAGAATTAAAAGAAATCACTTGTGCAAACCCAAAGAGGTGGGGGGGGGGGGGGGGTTTGCACTACCTAATTTTCTATACTATTATTGGGCAGTACATATTAAAAATATAATTTATTGGTTAGACAGTTCTGCTCAACAGTTGGAATGGATAAGAATGGAGAAAGAGGATTTCGCCCCCTACGATCTAGGAGCGATCATTTCCCCCCAATAAAGCTGAATAATTAAGAAGAATCCAATTATACAAAATACAATACGAATCTGGAAACAAATAAAATTAACTTTAAAATTACGAAATTTATCAGTGTTTTTTGTTAATATTTTATTTTATTAGAAGTAAGTACAGTCATATGGCACCAAAGTGCCTAATATATATTTTCATAATACATTTTATGTACAAATTATTATTTTTTTTTTTGGTTACATTGAAAAAGATTAGAATAAGAAAAAGAAGTTAGATAGTAAAGGATAGAAAGATGTGAAATATATAGTGTGTGAAAAAAGAAAACTAGTAAATGAAGAAAGTTAAGAGAGAAAATAGAGAAAATAAAATAAAATAAAAAAGAAACGGAGATCATTATTTATAATCTTGACCAATCCTCGTCCAGTCCTGAAAGTAATTTTTTACAATTGTGTTGCACCATATGATTCCAAAAAAACGACGAATGGAGACCAACTCGTTATGAATTGGTCTGATTTATCCATTGGGAGGAATCGCATTTCCTCAAGATGAGCGGTGTCCAACATACTTGCAATCCACATTTTAGGCGTTGGTATTGATGTACCCGTCCAAAATTTAAGTATTAATTTTTTTGCTATTATTAAACCATAGTTAAGGAATAGATTTTGAGATGTGTTCAATTTATTCCCATCTTCCATTGCACCAAATATAATCGTTTCAGTATTAGGTTCCATTCTTGTCTTGAATAATTTTGTAAATATTTCAAAAATATCATTCCAAAATCTATAAAGTTTTATGCAGGAAACTAAGGAGTGTGTTATAGTTGCCTTTTGGGCTAGACATTTATCACAAGTGGCGGATATATTTGGATACAATTTGTTCAAACTTGTTTTTGAATAATATAATCTATGTACAATTTATAATTGAATTAGATCATGTCTTACTTTAATTGAACTTTTGTGAATATATATCAGGTATTTTTCCCATTTAACCTTCGTAATTTTTATCATTAGTTCCCGTTCCCACTCTTCTCTAAGCACCTCTGTCGATGGTAGGTCTATATTTAGAATACTATTATATAAGTAAGATATTAATTTTTGTGAGTCAGCTTCAATATTCATTGCTTCTTCCAATGTCAGGAGTTACTTTTTGATATCCTTGTATATATTTTTTCACGAAATCGCAGATCTGAAGATATTAAAATATTGGTTGTTTTTCAATTTAAATTTTAATTGTAATTGTTGGAATGATAATAGGTTTCCCATTTCGTACATATCCCCAATCCTTCTAATTCCGAGACTTTCCCATTGGTTATATGTCTTATCAATAAGAGATGGTTTAAATAAAGGGTTATTCGCTATTGGCATTAACAGTGATAGATTTCTTAATTTTAAAGATAATTGTATTTGTTTCCAAATTCTTATTGTACCATATATAATTGGGTTCTTCTTATATATTGTGTTATTCAGTTTTTTTGGGGAGAAGAGGATCGTTCCTATATTACAAGGATGGCAATCCTCCTTCTCCATTTTTATCCATTCTGTCTGTTGGGTAGAATTATCCAACCAATAAATCATATTCTTAATATGCACTGCCCAGTAATAATACATAAAATTCGGAAGTGAAAGTCCCCCGACCTCTTTTGGTTTACATAAGTGTTTTTAGTGATTCTATGTGATCTATGGTCCCAAATATAATTAGTAATATTAGAGTCTAATTTAAAAAAAATATATTTTGGTATATATACCGGTATTGATTGAAACAGGTATAGTAATTGTGGTAGGAAGATCATTTTTATTGCATTTATTCTACCTAATAATGATAAGGGAAGTGTTTTCCAAAATTTAATCAACATATTAAATTTATTTAATAAAGGTATGAAATTATCGTTGAATAATGCTTTATATTTACTAGTAATCTGAATACCCAAATATTTAAAATTTTCTGTTGCGATTTTAAAGGGGTACTTCAGTAAGTGTGTAGGTTCTTGAGGTTTTAATGTCATGATTTCACTTTTATTCCAGTTTATTCTATATCCAGAAAAAGACCCAAATTCCTCTATTAAGTTTAATAAATTTGGTATGCTCGTTTGCGACTTTGTAATATATAAAAGTATATCGTCTGCATATAATGAGATTTTATTCTTTGAATCCCTGGTATTATAGCCCTGAATATTCGGATGAATTCTTATACTTTCAGCCAGGGGTTCTATCATAAGGGCAAATAGCAGGGGTGATAGTGCACATCCCTGCCTATTACCCCTTGATAGTTGAAATTTTTGAGATAACATGTTATTAGTTAAAATTCTTGCCATCGGTTTATCATATAATAATTTTACCCATGTTATAAAATTCTCTCCCATATTAAATTTTTGTAGTACTTTATATAAGTATTGCCACTCTACCTGATCAAATGCTTTCTCTGCATCCAAAGAAATAATTGATACTGTGTAACGTTCCAGAGAAGGATTCTGGTGGAAGCCTCTGATTGGTGGACGAGGATCAGACGAAGCAGCTGATTGGCTTGTATTGTATTTGTATTGTAATTGTAAGGCTTTATTGTATTGGGATAAGGGGGAGAATGAGGGCCAGGGCAGTTTACTGTTCTGGTTGTCAGATGTGGGAGGTCATGGAGTCTGAGAGCTCTCCAGACGTCCACATCTGCGCCAGGTGCGTCGAGATGGGGCTCCTAAGGGACCGCGTTAGGAACCTGGAGCAGCAACTCGATGACCTATGTCTGCTCAGGGAGAGCGAGGAGGTCATAGAAAGGAGTTACAGGGAGGTGGTCACTCCAAGACCACGGGAGACAGAAAACTGGGTCACAGTTAGGAAGGGCAATGGGCAGAGGCAGGGACTGGTGAGTACCCCGGTGGCTGTACACCTTGAAAATAAGTACTCATGTTTGAGTAAGGGTGGGGGAGACAGCCTACCTGGGGGCAGCGACAGCGGCCGGGCCTCTGGCACAAAGACCGGTCCGGTTGCTCAGAAGGGTAAGGAAAAGAAGGGGAGGGCAATTGTAATAGGGGACTCTATAGTCAGGGGGTCGGATAGGCGATTCTGTGGACGCAGACAGGAGTCCCGGATGGTAGTTTGCCTCCCTGGTGCCAGGGTCAGGGATGTGTCTGAACGTGTCCAAGAAATCCTGAAATGGGAGGGAGAGGAGCCTGAGGTTGTGGTGCATATAGGTACCAACGACATAGGTAAAAAAAGAGAAGAGGTCCTGAAAGAAGAATTTAGGGAGTTAGGTAGAGAGTTAAGGAGAAGGACTGGAAAGGTAACAATCTCAGGATTACTGCCTGTGCCACGCGACAGTGAGAGTAGGAATGGAGCGAGGTGGAGGATAAATGCGTGGATGAGGGACTGGTGCAGTGGGTATGGATTCAAGTTTCTGGATCATTGGGACCTCTTTTGGGGAAGGTGCGACCTGTACAGAAAGGACGGGTTGCACTTGAACTCAAGGGGGACCAATATCCTGGCGGGGAGATTTGCAAAGGCTACTGGGGAGACTTTAAACTAGTATGGTTGGGGGGAGGGACTCAAATTGGGAAAGCTAGCAGTCAGTGTGTGAAGCAGGGGGCAGAGAATGGTAGCACTCTGACCCAAAATGTAGGGGAGAGAGAAGAAAAATAAAATAATCAGAGAATAAGAGAGGGTGGGTTTCTTAAATGTGTATATTTTAATGCTAGGAGCATTGTAAGAAAAGTGGATGAACTTAGAGCCTGGATTGACACCTGGAAGTATGATGTTGTGGCGATCAGTGAAACATGGTTGCAGGAGGGCTGTGATTGGAAACTAAATATTCCAGGATTTCGTTGCTTCAGGTGTGATAGAATTGGAGGGGCAAGAGGTGGAGGTGTTGCATTGCTTATCAGGGAAGATATTACAGCAGTGCTTTGGCAGGATAGATTAGAGGGCTCGTCTAGGGAGGCTATTTGGGTGGAACTGAGAAATGGGAAAGGGGTAGCAACACTTATAGGGGTGTATTATAGACCGCCAAATGGGGAGCGAGAATTGGAAGAGCAAATATGTAAGGAGATTGCAGATATTAGTAGTAAGCACAAGGTTGTGATTGTGGGAGATTTCAATTTTCCACACTGGGAAACACATTCTGTAAATGGGCTGGATAGGTTGGAGTTTGTAAAATGTGTGCAGGATAGTTTTTTGCAACAATACATAGAAGTACCTACTAGAGAAGGGGCGGTACTGGACCTCCTGTTAGGGAATGAGATGGGTCAGGTGGCAGAGGTATGCGTTGGGGAACAGTTCGGGTCCAGTGATCACAATACCATTAGTTTCAATTTAATTATGGAGAGGGACAAAACTGGACCTAGGGTTGAGATTTTTGATTGGAGAAAGGCTAACTTTGAGGAGATGCGAAAGGATTTAAAAGGAGTAAATTGGGACAGTTTGTTTTATGGGAAAGATGTGGAAGAGAAATGGAGTACATTTAAAGGTGACATTTTAAGAGTACAGAATCTTTATGTCCCTGTTCGGTTGAAAGGAAATCGTAAAAATTGTAAAGAGCCATGGTTTTCAAGGGAAATTGGACACTTGGTTCGGAAAAAGAGGGATATCTACAATAGTTATAGGCAGCATGGAGTAAATGAGGTGCTTGAGGAGTATAAAGAATGTAAAAAGAATCTTAAGAAAGAAATTAGAAAAGCTAAAAGAAGATATGAGGTTGCTTTGGCAAGTAAGGTAAAAGTAAATCCGAAGGGTTTCTACCGCTATATTAATAGCAAAAGGATAACGAGGGATAAAATTGGTCCATTAGAGAGTCCGAGTGGCCAACTATCTGCAGAGCCAAAAGAGATGGGGGAGATATTGAACAGTTTCTTTTCTTCGGTATTCACCAAGGAGAAGGATATTGAATTATGTGAGGTAAGGGAAACAAGTAGAGTAGCTATGGAAACTATGAGGATCAAAGAAGAGGAAGTACTGACACTTTTGAGAAATATAAAAGTGGATAAGTCTCCAGGTCCGGACAGGATATTCCCTAGGACATTGAGGGAAGTTAGTGTAGAAATAGCAGGGGCTATGGCAGAAATATTTCAAATGTCATTAGAAACGGGAATAGTGCCGGAGGATTGGCGTACTGCGCATGTTGTTCCATTGTTTAAAAAGGGGTCTAAGAGTAAACCTAGCAATTATAGACCTATTAGTTTGACGTCAGTGGTGGGCAAATTAATGGAAAGAATACTTAGAGATAATATATATAAGCATCTGGATAAACAGGGTCTGATTAGGAGCAGTCAACATGGATTTGTGCCTGGAAGGTCATGTTTAACTAATCTTCTTGAATTTTTTGAAGATGTTACTCGGGAAATTGATGAGGGTAAAGCAGTGGATGTTGTGTATATGGACTTCAGTAAGGCCTTTGACAAGGTTCCTCATGGAAGGTTGGTTAAGAAGGTTCAATGGTTGGGTATTAATGGTGGAGTAGCAAGATGGATTCAACAGTGGCTGAATGGGAGATGCCAGAGAGTAATGGTGGATGGTTGTTTGTCAGGTTGGAGGCTAGTGACGAGTGGGGTGCCACAGGGATCTGTGTTGGGTCCACTGTTGTTTGTCATGTACATCAATGACCTGGACGATGGTGTGGTAAATTGGATTAGTAAGTATGCAGATGATACTAAGATAGGTGGGGTTGCGGGTAATGAAGAAGAGTTTCAAAGTCTACAGGGAGATTTATGCCAGTTGGAAGAGTGGGCTGAAAGATGGCAGATGGAGTTTAATGCTGATAAGTGTGAGGTGCTACATCTTGGCAGGACAAATCAAAATAGGACGTACATGGTAAATGGTAGGGAATTGAAGAATGTAGGTGAACAGAGGGATCTGGGAATAACTGTGCACAGTTCCATGAAAGTGGAATCTCATGTAGATAGGGTGGTAAAGAAAGCTTTTGGTGTGCTGGCCTTTATAAATCAGAGCATTGAGTATAGAAGTTGGGATGTAATGTTAAAATTGTACAAGGCATTGGTGAGGCCAATTCTGGAGTATGGTGTACAATTTTGGTCGCCTAATTATAGGAAGGATGTCAACAAAATAGAGAGAGTACAGAGGAGATTTACTAGAATGTTGCCTGGGTTTCAGCAACTAAGTTACAGAGAAAGGTTGAACAAGTTAGGGCTTTATTCTTTGGAGCGCAGAAGGTTAAGGGGGGACTTGATAGAGGTTTTTAAAATGATGAGAGGGATAGACAGAGTTGACGTGGAAAAGCTTTTCCCACTGAGAGTAGGGAAGATTCAAACAAGGGGACATGACTTGAGAATTAAGGGACTGAAGTTTAGGGGTAACATGAGGGGGAACTTCTTTACTCAGAGAGTGGTAGCTGTGTGGAATGAGCTTCCAGTGAAGGTGGTGGAGGCAGGTTCGTTTTTATCATTTAAAAATAAATTGGATAGTTATATGGATGGGAAAGGAATGGAGGGTTATGGTCTGAGCGCAGGTATATGGGACTAGGGGAGATTATGTGTTCGGCACGGACTAGAGGGGTCGAGATGGCCTGTTTCCGTGCTGTAATTGTTATATGTTTATATGGTTATATGGTTATGCGAGTACATTATATTAAACAGGCGTCTCAGATTATTAAATGAGTATCTTTTAGGTATAAACCCCGTTTCATCAGGGTTTATCAATTTACTAATATATTTGCTTAATCTTCTTGCTAAAATCTTTGCTAAATGTTTCTGATCTGTATTTAAAAGTGATATAGCTCTGTACGAGCCCGGATCTTCTAAATCTTTATCTTTTTTTGGAATAAGCGTAATAGTTGATTCTGTTAGTGTTTCAGGTAGTTTGTTTTCTTTAAAAGCATGGGAGTATAAATTAAATAAATAAGGGGTCGTTATCTCCTGAAATATTTCATAAAATTCATTATTAAAACCATCTGGTCCCGGTGTCTTACCATTTTTCAGCGATTTTATTGTTTCACCTATTTCTTTGATTGTAATTTGAGCTCCTAGTTCCTCTTGTTCCAAAGGGTCCAGTATTGGAAGATTACAGTTATCTAGAAATTTTTTATTTTACTAACTTCTATTTTAATTTTAGATGTATATAAGTTTTGGTAAAATTGGGCAAATCTATTATTAATATCTTTAGGTAGTATTAATAATTCACCTTTCTCTGATTTAATTTTGGTTATAGTATTTTCCTTTTCTTGTTTTTTCAATTGGCGAGCTAAAAGCTTATGTGGTTTGTCACCAAACTCAAAATGTTCCTGTTTTGTAATTTGGAATAGTCTTATTACTCTTGCCGATAAAATTCGATTAAGTTTAAATTTCAGTAATATTATCTTATTGTGTTTATCTGTCGTGGAATCTTTGGCATTATCCAACTCTAACTGTCTGATTTCTTGTTCTAACAACAATTGTTCCGTCTTATTCTTTTTATTTTGAAAACTTTGATATGAAATTATAATTCCTCTCATAAATGCCTTAAAAGTTTCCCATAATAAAGAAGGCAAAGTACCTGGTATATCATTTGTATCGAAAAAAAGTTTCATTTGTTGTTTTAAATATTGCACGTCATTTAAAATATGTGTATTAAACCTCCAAAAAAATTTTTTACCCGGCATTCCCTCAAATTTTACTGAAAATGTCAACGGAGAGTGATCTGAGATACTACTAATGTGGTATGTTGGATTGTTTGTGTATGGCATTAATTTCATATCCACTAAAAAGTAATAAATTCTTGAATAAGTTTTATGCACCGAAGAGTAAAACGAGTATTCCCTTCCAACTGGATTAGCAGACCTCCATACATCTATTATATTAGTAGTTTTTATATATGTATTTAGCAGTTCGCTAGTTTTAAATTTTAAATTACTCTTCTTTTGTTTTGCTGATTTATCTAGATATGAATCTAAAATTATCAGTGTTAACACCAATAGTGAATAACCCAGTATGTAAACCATCTGGTATGGATAAAACATATAAACAATGGGAAAACATGGGAATTAAAAAGGTAGGTGATTTGTATGAATTTGGGAAATTTATTATCATTTCAACAACTAAAATCAAAATTTAAATTGAATAGCAATCAATATTTTAAATACCTACAGGTATGTGACTTTATGAAGAAATCTATACCAAGATTCCAAAGTATAATTTTAGACCCACTGGAAGAAGTAATGAATATCAATGCGGAGTCAACAAAATTAATATCATACTTGTATAACAGTATTTTAAATGTAGAATTACCACCAACATAGGCAATTAGAGATGACTGGGAAAAAGAATTAATGATAAAAATCTCAAAAGAACCATGGGAAAAATATTTGATACATATACATAAATGTTCGATCAACGCTAGATATTTCAATTTAAAATATTACATTATATTATTCCAAAACTAGGTTGAATAAATGTTATCCAAATATTTCTCCCATTTGTGATACATGTCTTTCTCAAAATGCCAATATTATGCACTCATTTGTCTCTTGTACAAAACTTTATAAATTTTGGTGTGATATATTTGATATATTCTCAAAGCTATTTGAGACAAAAATGGAACCTAATACTGAAATGATTATATTTGGTGTAAGTGGAGATGGGAACAAATTAAATACACACCAAAACTTATTTTTCGATTATGGGTTAATAACAGGAAAAAAACATACTTACATTTTGGAAAAATGCTAATATACCAACATTTAAAATGTGGATCAGTAATATGCTGGACACAGCACATTTGGAAGAAATGAGACTCCTCCTAATAGACAAACAAGACCTATTCTTAAGGAGTTGATCCCCATTTATTGATTTATTGGATTCATGTGGTGACATAGTATCACGAAAACCAACAGTTTCAGGTATGGGTGAAAAATGATTTAGAATATTTTTAAAAAATCATCTCACTGTGTCAATGGAATAATCTCCCTCCTGCTTTCCTTCTTCACTTATTCCTTCTCTTTCACTTTTTGGATTTTCACCCACACTCACTATTCTATTCTTCACTTTTCGCAACCTTTTTTGTTCTCCTTTCTCACTTCTCTCTTTAAAAAGAAAGGGAAGTTGTACAGAGAATGTAATATGTTAACATCGTTTTTGTACCAATGCACTGTACTCACTTCTAATAAATAAAATATTTTTTAAAAAAATTAAAAAAAATTCTGGCATAGTCTGGCATATGAGGCGTTACATATTTAACCCAGTTTTCGCAGCGTGACACAAATAAATCTAGTTTTAAGTTCACATATGCTGTTATTTTCTACATTTTATAAATGTCCATTGTGATATCCATCCATGCATTCAGAGTTGGGATCTCCTGTGATAACGATTTCTTTGTGAGTGCGTTTTTTTTACCAGCTATCATCAATATATTCAGTAAGTATTTGTCTTTTTTTCGCCAGTGTACATGTATGAGTCCAAAAAAAACATGGACTTATTCTCCAGGGGTACTTGACATCTAACAATGTATTGTAAGGCATCATGTAACTCTCTCCAAAAACTTTAATAACAAGGCAATCCCAGAGAACATGGTAATGATCTGTCTTCAAATTTCCACATTTTCTCCAGTTCCCATAATGGGATTTCTCAGAAGGCGTAATAAAATACCCTATCTGGCTTTTCCAACTAAACTCCCTCCAGTTTTCAGAGCTGGTACACTTCCATAGATACCTCCATATTGCTGTCCATTCTTCCTCGGATATGATTATCCCTCCTTCCTTCTCCCATTTCATGTGTATATATAAGGTTGAGTGTGATTAAGATTCAGTCACCCTTTATACATACATGAAATAATTTTATTATCAATATTTGAGATACGCTTTCCTAAATAAACCCATCAAACCTATACTCGACGCCGTTATATTTTTTAACATTATTATTGTTAGCATAGTTCCGCATCTGTAAGTATCGACAGAAGTCTTGTTTTTCTAGCAGAAATTTTTCTTTAAGCATTTCAAAACTTAACAGTGATCCTTCTTTCATTATGTTACAAAGAGCAGTTATGCCTTTAAATGTCCAGTCTTTAAACATACTATCTAATTTATTAGGAGTAAAGTCTGTGTAATATGCGCACCATTTAAGGATTGTAATGTCTTCCTATAAATTATACTGTTATAACTGTTTTCCACATTTAAGAGTCAATAAAACCCAAGGATTTTCAATAGCATTTATATAGTCTTGTCGGTTGCTGTCAGCTATGACCATTCTGCCGAATAACCATCAGATCCTGTGTTCAAAAGGGAACTGCAGATGCTGGAATATCGAAGGTACACAAAATTGGTGGGGAAACTCAGCGGGTGCAGCAGCATCTATGGAGCGAAGGAAATAGGCGACGTTTCGGGCCGAAACCCTTCTTCAGACTAAGTCTGATCCTGTCTGAACCATCAGATCCTGGTGACTTGCTCAGCTTGAGCCTACTAATTGCAATTTTTAATTCACCCTCTGTTATGTCTCAATTCATTGTATTGTTTTGTTCCTAATTTAAGGTGGGCAAATCTAAGGAATTCAGAAAGATGTCTACTTGAGTTTGGCTACCTCCTGGAACTTCAGAATGCTGAGTTCTGTAGAATACTTCAAAGGCTTCTTGAATTTCACTTAATTTACTTTTCAATAGTTTTGTTCTTGGGTCTTTGATTCTGTGAACTGTATTTTCAGCCATCTTTTTTTTCAGTTTCCACGCCAGTACTTTCATGGATTTAGAACCACTTTCATAGTGCCTCTGTTCAAGGAACATTAACATGTTCTTGATTTCTTGTGCTGCCAGATTGTTGATTTAATTCCCAGTATTCCTAATTTCCTCCAATGTATTCCGCGCCAACGTCAATTTGTGTTTCATTTCTAGTTCCTTTAGCTTATTGTGCAAATGCTCAAATGTTTTATTCCTTATTTTTTTCTTATATGAAGATATTGCTATAATTTTACATCTTCGAACAGACTTCAAATCATCCCACAAAATAGTCGGGAGAGACATCTCCGTTATCATTACGTTCTAAATACGGGCTTATCTCCTATTTAATTTGTTTCTTACGGTTAAGATCATTGAGTAGGCTCGAGTTCAGTTACTATGTAGCATTTTTTGGACGTGGGTCTAAATGAACAGATAGGTAAATGGGTGCACGGTCACTTAAGCCTATTGTTCCAATTCCACGGGTATGTATTTCATCTTTATACTTTCGAAATGTTATAAAACAGTGTATTCCTGTGTATAGAGAGTGTGGGGCCGAGTAATGGGTGCAATCCCTTCTATTAGGGAGAAAAGTCTCGCCATATAACAATTATGTCTCAAGAAGGGTTTCTGCCCGAAACGTTACCTATTTCCTTCGCTCCATAGATGCTGCTGCACCCGCTGAGTTTCTCCAGCATTTTTGCGTACCTAACAATTAAACCGACTTCTTTCAAAACAGTTTTGACTTTCTTATGTAAAGACTTTGTCTCATGAGTTGTTCTACTGGACGAGTCTAGCTCTGGTTGTAAATGTATATTTAGGTCTCCACCACAAATAAGAAGGCCTTCCGTTTCCGTTATCATGTTATTAATAATTCTCTGAAATTAAATTCACTTCCCGGAGGTGCATATACATTCAGCAACGTACCTTGATTCCCATCTATATCCCCCCCCCCTTGCTAAAATAAAACTACCCTCCTTATCACTCATTTCAAATACTTTCTCAACATTTAACTTGCTTGAGATGAGAGTAGCGACTTCTACAAGTGAAGCTTTGTGAATCAACTCAAACTGAAAGGTAAGATCTAAAGTCTGAATTTATGAAAATTAATCTGTATAGACTTTAATTAATTTAATTGCACCCTTTATAATGTGAAAAAATGAGATCTGGAGGCTGCACATTCAATCATTCATTCATTCATTCATTCATTCACTCATTCACTCACTCATTCATTCACTCATTCACTCATTTACTCACTCATTCATTCATTCACTCATTCACTCACTCACTTACTCATTCATTCATTCATTCATTCATTCATTCATTCATTCATTCATTCATTCATTCATTCATTCATTCATTCATTCATTCATGCATCCATTCATTCATTCATTCATTCATTCATTCATTCATTCATGAAGTTGAGGGCCTAAACTATGTGTATCCATAACACGGTCAATTAAACATTTTCACTAATGCCAGCTTGTTGTAGTCTAATAAATCTTTAACATCTAATCTCGGAGCTGCCTGCGATAACTTACCAGGAAAAAGTGCTCCGATCGCGGGGCCTAGGTACTTAATATAGTGAAGCCGCGGTCTCAATTAAGAAGCGGACGATTCGCGAACGCGGAGCCGCGTGGTGTGTTTGGATCATCTCCGCGGGGGGTGGGGGTGGGGGGGGGGGGGGGCTGTACATAGTGCCGCCCGTAGCGGCCGTTTCCAGGCCCCGACCACGGGAGAAAAACGGAGGGATATTGATCGCACTTTATAGGCTTCCATTGGAGTGAGAAATTATCAGAAATGGTTGATGTTTCTGTAGAAATGAATTGGTGTATGTGAACTTGAACTAATTTTTCTATGGTAGTAACCTATTGTTTTTCTCATTAACATTAAGAAGAGCTTGAAATATTATGAATTGAAGTCCATGCAGACTTAATGACAATGAGATTTTTTTTCTGTGGCCTCTGCCTGACCCACCACTTGAAATAACTCATCAATTGTAGTTAGTTACAGTGTAAGTCGCATTGACATTAAATAGAGGTTGACATTTATTGAATTGAAGTCCATGCAAACCTAGGTACTATGAGACGTTTCTTTCTCTAGCTATTCTGCAGCCTCTGCTGCTCCACTTAAACTTGAAGTAACCTATCTATGGCAGTAAATTACAGTGTAAGCCTCATGACATTAAGAAGAGATTGACATTTACGAAGTCCATGCAGACCTAAGTAATATGAGATATTATTTTCTGCAGCTTCTGCCCCTCCACTCTTTAGAGCCTGTCCAAACAAAAGTGTTTTGTGTGGACATGCACTGTGCTTTATTGAACACTAATTTGATAATTTGCTGACTTGCCATCCCATCTACCTGGACATGCATACATTTTTAATTTCCTCATTGATATGTCGATATTTTCTTACATAATATAAAACATGAAAATATGTAAAATACACCCTGACACATATTATCTTCTATTATTAGGAGGCAGCAGTGTATCCCGGGTTATCATGCAGAGTGCTATCGTCACTTCTGCAACATAACAACAGATTTATGTAAGTGTGTTGACTGCAGAAACTCTATTACTGCAAACGACTGAATCTGATGAAGAATATTCAGATGAAGATCAAATGTAATGTAAACAAAATAAATTGTGGGGAAAAAAGCCTAGTTGTGGGGGAGAGCTCTCTCATCTGTAAGCTGAGGGCACCCACAGGAGCATCCAAAACGGGAAAAAAAACTCCATCGATAAGGCAGAACACACTTTCCTGTGCAGTCCTCCCTTGCATTTATCGACATGTTAGCGTTTTTTTCTAAAATCAAAGCACGGTGCAAACCATGCGAAACTCAGTTTATCCTGACGACAAATTACTTGGCCAAAAACCTTGATAGCAATGTCATCACGGATTTAATAAGGCTGGACTTTTCTAAAGCATTTGATGTCATCCCACACCAGAGGCTGTTTCGGAAGATTGACTTCTCTGGTGTTCTTTCCAACACAAAACGATGTATTTCCAGTTTTCTGACAAAACGTCCTCAGCGCGTGTGTGTGAATAGAAAGAGATCTGAATGTCGTCCAGTGTTGAGTGGTGCTCCTCAGGGCACAGTCCTTGGCCCACATCTATTTTTACTTTACATTCATGACATCCATGAAAATGCCACAAGTACGACCCGACTACTCGCTGATGATTGTTTGCTGTGCCGTCCAATTAAGTCAGCTGATGATAAAGATGCTCTACAAAAATATCTCTATCCATTGGTTGAGTGGTCACAACAGTGGGGCATGCAGTTCAACCCTTCCAAATGTGAAACCATGCGTGTCATCCGAAATGGGAAACCAGGTGATACAATATCTTTAATGCCACTCTTTAAGAATCCAACAGTCCAAGCATCTTGACATCAAATTACAGAACAATCTACGTTTGAATGGTCAGACTCACCATGCAACGGTGAAAGCAACAGGTGTGCTCAATTTTCTGAGACGCAACTTTCATCATTTTTCAACTTCGATCAAGGAGAAGTTATACGTCATCCTCGTTAGACCACATTTGAACGACACAGTTGCATCATGGGACCCATACACAAATAACAAAATTTCTTCCATCGAACGTGTCCAAAGACAGGCAGCCCGACTTGTTACTGATACCTATGAGAGGGAAGCGATTGTTACCAAACTTCTGAATTCACTGAGGTGGAATCCTCTCCAAGACAGACGTAAAGCTCACCGTTTGACCTGTTTTTTACAGAATGTTAAATGGTCAGCTCGATGTAGATTACCTTTTGACGAGGGAATTCGATCCAATTTGAGATACCAGCTTCCAAGACAGATGTGTAATTACAGCAATTCATTCTTGCCCCGCACAATTAAAGCATGGAATAGTCTTCACCCTACCATAGTTACCCATCCAGATGCATCTAAATTTAAGGTAGCTCTTTTTTTGAGAACCCTTTTTTGCTTAATCCCACCCTCCGCCACCTCCAGTTTAATTTCCATTTGGAATATTTTTGGAGGACAAGGAAACCACGAACCATCCAAGAACCAAGTTGGCGGGACTGTCATATGTTGATAGAATGGAGCGACTGGGCTTGGATACTCTGGAATTTAGAAGGATGAGAGGGTATCTTATTAAGGATTTGGACACATGTTTTCTGCCTCTAAGGATTAGAGGTAGGACGCATGTTCCCGATGTTATGGCCGAGTTTAAGAATGAGGTGTAAACCATTTAGAACGGAGATGAGGAAACACTTTTTCACGCAAGGATTTGCGAGTTTGTGGAATTCTCTGCTGCAGAGGTCGGTGAAGGCTGGTTCCCTGGATGCTTTCAGGAGAGAGCTAGACAGAGCTCTTAAAGATAGCAGAGTAAACGGATATGGGGATAAGACAGGAACGTGGTACTGATTTTGGTTGATCAGCCATCGTCACATTGAATGGCCTATTGTTGTTCGTCTTTCGTAGTCAAAGAAGACCACGACTTCAATGTTTAAGTTTGTGGGTCCGATGTGACTGGTGAGACCGATCCGGGAACGGAAGGCTCGCCCCCATATGGGACACAGTTGGGTGGACGCTGCAGTAGAAGTTGAAGTGGCTCGAGCCTTGCAACGGCGCGTTTCCTCTGAGCTTCTGCGGTGCGCTTCTTCTCAGCTGCACGCGCCCCTGTGGTGATTTTGCTTCGCCCGGTTGTGTTTTTGTTTGTGTGTGTGTGTGTGTGTGTGTGTGTTGTGTGTGTGTGTGTGTGTGTGTGTTGTGTGTGTGTGTGCGCGTGTGTGTGTGTGTGTGTGTGTGTGTGTGTGTGTGTGTGTGTGTGTGTGTGTGTGTGTGTTTGTGTGTGTGTGTGTGTGTGTGTGTGTGTGTGTGTGTGTGTGTGTGTGTGTGTGTGTCTGTGTGTGTGTGTTTATTGGTTGCGGTGGGGTGCAGATTGCTGTCCATTAGCCGGTGATTTCGTCACACTGCCTGGTCGGTTGCAATAAGGCCGGCTAAACCTTGGTACACTGTGTCAGCAATGATTGGCTGTAATACAATTTATTGGATATACCGACCTCCGTGAAAACATCCCTAATCTTGGCTGTATCAATTTCCACGCAAAACATTCCACTGGTCTTAACTGATATTCCGAAGATGAGGAAATTTACCAGGTAAGGACTTTTTGCCAATGCATGTTATGATGCCGAGGCGAGCTGCGAGACGATTTTTCAACATTCTCCCTTAAATTGTACGCATTAGCATCCGGGAAATCTTCTGTCAACGCACAAATGCAGAATCCCTCGCCACTGCCTTCTATGTGAGCTAATCATAACCTGCGACACGTGCCTTCATGTTTCACAAAAGACAAGACAAGCAGTGACGTGCGGTGAGGTCAATGGTTGGGGAGGCACTGGCTAGTATCAGTGGCCCGGCTTTCCCGGTATTGATCACCGCGTCTCCCCGAGGAGAGAGAGGGGTGGAGCCGTGGCTGGGATGGCGGGATAAAGATAAGG